>NC_081411.1:616253883-616553883 GCF_030272615.1 Cryptomeria japonica | reverse complement strand
TCCTACTAATAAATTTTCAACACCAACAGATGTTTTCAGTCACAAAAATATTTATTGGATGGACAATTAGGGTGTATACTCTACTTTTAAAGCTTTGAGTGTTGCTCTTTTGCTGAATGCCTTTTGAAAACATCCTATATATGTCCATTTTTTGAATTTATTCATTTACTTCAGGCTTTTCTATTTCCCTGTTTCTGGCTTGCATTTCAATTGGCATTTCCATTATTAAAACATATGTTTCCAAGTTCTATAAAAGCTTAACAATAAAATTCTGATAAGCTAAGCAATTTGTTATCTCTTAAACGAGCATCATTATTTTGTACTAGTTATTTCATATCCTATTTTGTAAATAGTCATGATTGCATGGTAGGGGAAGAACTAATTAAATAGCTAAACTAGCAAATTGCCAAGTTGGTAATCACCTAGCATGCAATCACAAATTATATATTTTTTGAGAGTGAGATCCCTATCATTGAGGAATCTATGTACAAGAAAGTAAGAACCATTTCAGAAATGGCCTGTGTAACGGCTCTCTTTCTGGAGATGTTTTACAAGTCTTGGCCCTATTTTGTAGGGAAAACTAAAACAACAGAAAAAGCAATAGAAGCATATTTTATGACAAGAAAAAGACAAAAAAGTGTTTGTAATATACAACCACCTGTTGATGGGTGTTTTGCGACCACACCAACACAGATAAAGATGCCAAAGACACTTTATCCTCTCATGAGCAAAATCGCCTTTTATGCTAAGATTGCAAAAGTTCATAAAAGTGATTCTAAGGTTCCTACGCAAACTTGTGACTTTATGATGGATATAGCTCATTTGGTATGATTTATGTTGGTAATCCAAGAGGGCCTTACGCTTTTGTTGTTCTTCGATCACAGTGAGGACTTGGAATGATGCACTCTCCAAGAATGTATGATACGAAAGATATAGCAATGAAGGTTCTCCTTTTTTGGATTTTGGAACACGAAATTCTAAAAATAGAAAAAAAGGTTGGGTTAGGAATTCTACTATACTCCTAAGAATTCAAGAGACGGTGAATGATTAGGTGAAATCAACCACACTTAGGTTCGCCAAAAGAAACAACTAGACAAAGTGGGTGCAATCTTCAAAGGTTGTGCTTATGATTTTCATACCTTAAATAATTACCATCAGAATGAACAATATTTATCTAAGGATAGAAGTTAAACATACACGAAAAACAAGGTTAGACTAACCTTACACGATGAAAAGAAATCATCTATTCATCAAAGGTATGAACAAAGGATTTCACCACTAACCAACACTATCAGATCTTTCATTCACTAAATGGCTTTGAAAGAAACAAATTCTACTTTACTTTAAAGGATAGGAAACCATGCAACTTCAAGATAACACAAATATTCACCAATGAATGAACTATTATTATCTTGATAGTATCTTAGCAACAATTTCACGATATCTCTCCTTATTAAAAATGAGGGGGGTAAATCCCTTTATATAGGCCTCCAAAAGGCAATGAGAGAAAACCCTAATTAGGGTTTCAAAGCCAATGACCACCTTTTATGCAAAAAGAACTAGAGTAAGGAACCAATAACTAGATGTCAACTAAGCATCAAACAACTTGTCATCTAGAAATGTCTCTTATCTCTCTTTGTTGGCAAATTCAATGAATCTAGACATCACTATCTTGAGTTCATCCACGAAGATGCATGATACAATGTCAGGCTTGTACACCATGAATATTGTATCCTTTTCACATTGGCTGAGAGTCCTCCCCCATGCTGGCTTGAGTACCTGAATCTTGTTCATGGAATTGATGAATATGGAAATGTCATCCAAGCGACTCTTCGAGAAAGAACTCATGTCCATGAAAAGGTATTCCTTGACCTTACTCTTCAAATTATTCGTAGTCATCTCCTTATCTCCCATTTCTTGCACAAACAATGTCTCCATTAAGGAGAGGATTTCCATCTGAATTTCTTTGAGATCCTCCTTAGCCGAGCTAATTCTTCATTTGATTTCTCGAAGGCTTCCTTTCCTAATATCACTGCGTGGTACCATATGGAGAAGTCATATGCTTCCTTTTCCACCTGATCACTCCTTCCATCAATGTGTCTCAAGGATTCTCCATCAATGCTCCTAGGCGTGGGATAGTCTTGTCTTGGTAGATATGAGTGTCCTCCCAAGGGTGATCAATATCTTGGATTAAACTAAGGATGGCCAAAATCCTATTATACATTTGCACTAAGTCCTCAATGAATGTATCTGCCTCCTTGTGAACTTTGTTCAGCTGGTCTTTAGTTCCCTCAGCAATCACCTTCATTTCTTCAAGGCCTTCAACTGGTTCCCTTGGAAGGGCAGTGGGTGGAACAAATGTCTCATCTTCCTATCTAACTTGCTTCATTAGGCATTGCACATATCCACCTAAGGCTTTATAATCAGTCTTCAGCCTTTTGTACTTTTCTTCCAATCTCCTAATTTGATCTTTCAATGTTTGAGTGGAATCATCAAAATCTTCAATGACTTGGGCTCTTGAAGTAGGTCCTAAATCAATCTATGTTACATCATACTCCTCTGGAGTGATCTCATCCCTTGTCTTGTCTACTCTAGGAACAACAACATGTAGAATTCTTGATCCTAATTTTCCTCTTATCATCTGAGAGAGCTTCTTCATTGTCTTCTTTTCTTCTGGCTTATTTATCCAACTAAGGAGTTCTTCCAATTTTGTTGCCGGATAACCATCATCTCCTGGATCTTTTCTCATTTGGCCCTCTAGCACACTGGTACTTCTGACGATTGACTATGCACTTTCATTTGTTCTTGTTATCCTGGCAAAGTTTCATTCTCAAGACAATCTTCGCTAGGAAGGGGAAAATTGGGGTCCCTCAAGCCTTCCACTTCCACTGTAATACCGTATTAATCAAAGAAATTTATGATGTCCAAATCTTTATCCTGAAGGATTCCTATTCTATGTTTTCTTGGTGGGGAAGTTCCATGGAAGCATTTCCACTCTTCTTGTCAAGTACACTAGACTCAATCTCCATTTGGCTTTTAGTCCTGGGACGAGATATCTTTTCTCCTGTAAATAGGTCCACTTCTTCTACACTTGGAGAATTGTTTGGTGATGGCTGAGGTGTCACTATCTTCCGCTTCTTCAAGTTTGGTCCTTGGTGCATTTTATTTCTTTTCCTTCCTTGAACTTGGACTTTCGGCAATCTACTTGCCTTTCCTTTGACTTTTATCTTCCTGTTGGCCCTGTTCATGCTCATCCACATCATCCTGTGTTCCCTCAATAATTCCATCCTGAGTAGATCGTGCTTCAGGATCGCCCATCAAATCATATGTCAATTGGGTACCTAGGGCTTGGAATCTACTAACCTGCCTATCAATCCAAATCTTGGTTCTTTTAGTCACTTGTCTTGTTAAAGAATCAAGATCGGATATCTCTGGATCAGTCCAATTTGGTGGGAAAACGGGCTTGTTCTTTTCTCTCTCAAAGTCTAGGTGCACTCTATTTTCACCCTCTCCTAATTGATCAGGCACTTAGAAGAGTTCACACATTCGCACTAGCTTCACCAATAATCTAGAAAACATTCTTCTTCTAATATCAAAATCATCTATGGCATTTGCCCAATAATCTTCCAGGTGTTCTCCATGTCGACGTCTCCAACCATCTGTCATCCTGATCTTGTTATATGGATCAAAGTTTGCCCTTGCTATGTATGTGGGGAGCTGGTAGAACTACAACTCAATTGACTTTTCTACTACTGAAAGTGACGGACAAACTTCATATGCATCTCCCATGATGAAGGGAAATTGCAATCCTTGCTTTTCTTCTTCTTCTAAATTTTGTCATATATTTTCAACTATCTTGTTAGCTCCAGTAGGACTATTTTATCTTTTGGGTACCTTGGTAGCCAAAGAGGATTGCCATCAAACCCTTGGACTCTAATATACGTGAACCTAGGAAATTGGATGAACCATGCACCATACTTTTCCACTAAATTTCTAGCCTTTAAGGATTTGTGAAAACCTCCTTGCAGACTCCGAACAATATGCATTGAAAATGCATCGTTCACTCTCTTGTAATGACTAGTGTTGGTCACTTGTAACTGAAGAAAGCATTCGTATACTTTGAACTTTCCTTCACCTTGTCCAATCGGTCCCTGGCATATGGGTCCATCATACTTCCGAATTCTGGCAATCAAGTAGACTAAGTATGAACACATGTAGAAAGAATGAGTTTGCTCCAAGTTCCTCAGATGCTTATCCAAGTTGTCACTTATCAATCTAGACCAATCTATAGTTCTGATTCCCTGTATAACTTTTGCAATGTAGAAGAACATCCATGGTTCATAGGCGTAGGCATGTTGACTTCCCATGAGTCTGTTCATCAAGACCACCAGATCATCGTACTCCTGCCTGAAGTCCATTCTGATGAGTTTTTTGGCAGTTTAAAATGATGAGGCTTAGACTTCTCCATCCACTTGCGGCTAACAGTAGTTGCACATTCATCTACTCCTACGTGGTAGAACTTCAATGCTTTATCTTTATTCTTATAGTCCACAGAACAGTATGTGGTAATTCCAAATGCATCTGAGATCACTCCCGGAGTGAGGTTAGCCAGTAACTTGTTGTCAAGAGTTGTGATCGTTCTTCTCTCTGGATCGCAGTGTTTTGCACATTCAATGATCAATTCTAGACATTGGATGGAAGGAGGAAATCCAACTGCATGGACGATTCCACTCTGAACCATTGTTCGCACCACTGCTAAAGGAACTACGCCATCATGCCCAAACATCCCTCGCCTGAAATCTTCTAAGTCAAATGTCCCCAAGTTGACGTCGCCAACATTTCCCCACTTTGATTGAATTTTGGACTCAGGGAAAAACTTTTATCTCATCCTTGATCAATGCCTGTCTGGACTCAACTGCAATCCTAACTTCCAGCATTCAATTTCCTAGAATTCCAAGGATAAATAATGTTAAATTATTTCCTTTCTAAACATGGAAATTTTATCAATCCATTCTATAGTTTAATCTATCGTCACAAGGATTAATAAAATATAAATTCAAAATTCTTGACTACAAGGAAAAATGAACAAGCCTGTAGCGTGATTTTGGCTAGAATGACTGCATAACTAGAATTCCAAAAAATATAAATAAATAACTAACCTTGCCAGGAAGGAATTCCAAAATTAAAATAATGAAGGAAAAAAATGCCTTAGTCAAATTCGCTCCAAATTATCCTTCTCTCCAAAGTCGCACCTGCTCTTCTGGCTATGAATTCCCAAGTTGTGAGGTTAAAATGAATTATCAACTTACCTTTATAGGTAATTTTGCCTCTTGAATTCACACCTCTTCACCTTATTAGTCTACCAAAGGAGAAAACAATTAGTTTCATTTAGGGTTAATCACTTTTGTTCCAAAAAAACTAATTAATTTTCCCCATGTGTGAACCCCGCGCCCCAAAATCATTAAAAAAGAATTAAAATATTAAATATTTATTGCTCCACGTTTCATATCTTCCTTGGGGGGGGTAGGCATGATGAAGGGTTTTGTCCTTGTGGAAAATTCCTCCTCAGAGAAGAATTTGCACTCCTAAGGGGGTGGGTGAATCAATATAACAAGTTTTACAAATTTAACTTTATTAATCACAATAAGATTATTCACAGACTTTCAAAACACATGCACATAAGAACACAATAACACAATGTTTTACGTGGAAACCCAAATGGGAGAAAACAACGGTAAATCAATGCTTTTATATTATTCTTCTTTTACAATGTTTGTAGGCACCAACCCCTAAGTTTGTTTGTGAGCACCAACCCACTGGAAGCAACTCAGAGACACCAATCTCTTATTTGATAGGCACCGACCTACAAATTCTTCAATGGATGATATTGTTCTCCCTTCCTCACAAATTTGAATACAAATTGTAATCTTTCCTTTACAAATCTGATCAATCTTATGTACTATTCTTTCTTCAAAAATCTGATCAAAAATCAAGCAATAAACTTCTTCCACAAATCTGATTACAAGAATACAGTATTTGTTTAGAAGACTGATCATAAATATAATAATATCTCCCCTCAAAATCTGATCACAAATGTGGCTATGTCTTTCCTCAAATTTCTACTCTATAGTAATGCAATATATGTTCTCTTTACAGTCTACTTATCCTCTTCTCTATAGATCTGCAATTAACTTTTCTTCAATTTCTGCAGAGACTCCTCCATATTTGCATGAATACTTCTCCCAAACCTGCTATAGATTCTCTTCAATAAGTCTGATTTATTATCTTCATTCACAGCCCTCTTATAATCAGGTACATGTATGTGAAAAGTTTGTCTTCAAGGAGCATACATATAGCCACACACTTGCATATATCTTCTCCTAAATCTGGTACAATGTCTTAATCTGCAGCCTTCCTATAATCTGGTATAGAAAATGACTGTCTTCAAAAACATACACACAGCCACTCACACATGTATCTCACACCAATCAATGAATTATATCTTCTCTTTATATACTTCATATGTCCTTTCATAGAAAGGTTGTGTCTTCTCTTTAATGTTAAACCATTTAATTTTTTATATTAACTCACACCTCTTCATATAATATTATTTCATTGTATCTTTTTAATAACCATAAAACTCCATTTCATAATCGTATCATTTTCTCCTAAACTCATGCCTTTTCCTTAACAAAGTCAAATCACACTTCATTATTTCTGGCTTTTTATTACCCAGCATATTCGTAATGCAAACTGGTCAGCATCTTCTTAATGAATCACACCTTTTGGAAGTTTATTTATTTTCTCTAAAACACATCCCATGCTAATCCTAGCTTTATCTAAGACAAAGTTAGGTTTTGTTTTTTCTTTGAATAAGATAAATTAAATTTTGTCTCTTAAGTCTTATGGCACCGCATAATATAAATCACCATCTCTTTCTTTTAATTTAAACCAATCGCCACCTTGTCTTTTAGTCTAAATATTAATCCTGATTGCTGCTTTTTGAGACTTTTAATCGCTGCATACTTCCATGAATAAGACAGATAGTTTTGTCTTTCTTTTTAGTTTTGTCTTATCTGTAATTTGTCTTTCGTGGTTTTGTCTTATTTTATTTTTTTGTCATATGTGCTATACGTATTAAACTTGCTGCATATAATATATCGTTTTGTTTTGTTTGTTCTTTGACTCTTTATTATTAACAAGTAATCATTGCTGACTTACTTTATATCTGCCATGTTAACAAGTAATCATTGCTGACTCGTTTTGTTTTGTTTGTTCTCTGACTCTTTTATCACAAGCCTCTTTTTTCAGAACCGGCAAGAGAGAAACCCTAAAATTGATGATGTTTAGTTTATTTGCATTGCCCTTTAATGCTTGAAATTGTCAGTCACAAAGATACTACAAAGAAACCTAAAGCAAATGATCAGGTGAGTGAAAATGAGGGGGGTCCCCATTTGCAATGGGGCGATGTGTGAAAAGGTCACAACACCACCTAAATAATTATATGAAAGCGCTCATCAGTCCAAGGCTTGAAGATAGCTGACATAAACCTCAAGACTGGGATAAGTACGACTAGACCAAAATCACATATTTAAGCTCATACATATTTCCCTCTGCCAGAGACAGCATAAATTGACCCAAGAAAAGATAATCTGCCTAAGAAAATCAGTACCTCTAACAAAAACCCTATGCAACACTGTGCATCATGATACAACATTAAAGTATTATGGTCTTCATATGAATAGAAGTCAATACCAAAAAAATTACAAACGAGTGTACAACAAACACTAAGAACCATCTTTTGATAATAATATTTTACCAGAATGATTACTGCAGTGCACATAAAAAGGAGAATGGCTGAGGAAGTGTTAATACATTTTTTAATGAACAACGAATAATACTCAAAGACTGGAGAATCAATTTCTTTTTGTATTAAATGTACACAACCATAAAAGCATGCTCATTATGTTGTCCACAAGCTTCAGTACTCAATTCCTTGGACAAAGGAATCCATTTCTAGCTAATAATGTTCATTATTAACAATTCAACCAAGCACTATGAAGCAGAGCATTTAGTGAGTTAGTAAAAATCCAAGGAGAATTAAACTCCTGAGGTTGTCTAGGATAAAAAATAAAAAAAGGAAATGCAAATATAACATAAAAGAGCAAGCTTTAAAACATACTTTGAAATGCACGATGCATAAATCCAGTACCACGTGTATCAGCACTAAACACACTTCGATATCCAACAAGTCCTCTGAAAACATCACAATTAAATATTTATTAGTTCCTAAGCATTTCTTATTCATGTTAGCAAATGAATATGTACAACTTATGTGGTTAATTTGGGTGCATCCACTGCTTATTCAGTGTATCTAAATGAAATGAAAACCAAACTGATAGAAGTGAACTTTCTAATGTCTTGTCTATTTAGTTAATTCGTTTATGTTTTTGCTCACAATCTATTTTATTATCGAACTTGATAATATTCATTTCCTAGAATCCAACCATTTCTTGCAAGCCTCAATTCCACTGTTACTACTTGTCTTAGCATCTGTAATGATACTTTTTTCTGAGTATAAAATTGGGTAGATTTAACATATCACAGTTACTTTTATATGGCAGCAGATTTATTAGTGTTATTATCTAATTTTAAATATTATAAAGTATATCTATAATTAGATATAAATGCACAAAAACATTTATTAACTAGTTGAAGACTTAAACACATTATGATTACCGTCATTAATTTTATATTGACATCCAACAATATGAACATTATCATAAAGGAATAAATAACATCTTTAGAGAATTTAATTAAATCAACTCCATCTCATTTATTTATAGTTAAAAATATCTATGAATAATAATAAATTTAGTCCTTATTTGAATCAAAACACTTGGAAAGGCCACTCTCACCCTATAAAGATTTTAGTGGCATTGGTCCTCATAGTTACAACACATTTCAGAGAACCTACGTAAAAACACACTATGTGCTTACACACCATGTTTATGCACCAAAGTCTTGGCCAAGACAATTTTGAGTGTACTTGGTACCCCAAGTTGGACATACTCTATGTGCCCCCTCCTCCAATGTCCATAGCCAACCAAACCACCTTCCGTAAATACTCTATGTACCCTGAGTTTATGTAAACTCTTTATTATTGCTCATTTTAACCGAAGGAGAATAATATCCTTTATTTTGCTATCTCCCTTTTAATTTTAAAGGTTTATTTCATGAAAAAATAACATTCTTTTACTTTGACGGAAAACTCCCATAACAACATCTATTATCAATTTATCAATAACAAACATGATGAGTATATCTCAAGAACAAGTCAATGTATCATTTATATTTTTGCATTTTAAAAAAAATATTGATGATATGCCTGGATTATAAATTGCGACTTAAGGGGCCAATACTATTCCTCCAATTTATTTATCAAAGCAGCCATCAAACCCATTATTTGTTTTTCTTATTTTGATCTTAAAATTGTTGAATATTTTGTCGTTGATGTCAAAGGTGATGTTTGAGGAATGTTATGCAGGTTCAACCGTTGACAATATTGTCTTCGGAATTTTTGATGAAAAGGGACAAATTGATGAAGAAATGAATAATCGCCAAAATTCATGACCTTCAGAAAGGAGACGTGCGTGTGGAGATTTGGAATCGGGTTGTTTGCTAGGATGTGTTTCATTCCTTTCCACTCAAGAGGCTACAGTTCTCCTAAATTATTGAAGTCTTCTAGCCGTATTATTCATTCACTCTTTCTATTTTTGGTGAAATGACTTAAGGTGCTATTATCAAATGTGAGTGGGATGTTTTTGTTTTAATGTCTGACGGAAGTCAGATCAAAATTTGGAAAGTTCTTAGTGGCATTGATTCCTTCTTAGTGGCACAGGGCTTATCTCTGCAACTCTTGGTCGCATTCTTCTATTTTTGGAAGGCTCAAGAACCATTTTCTGAGCGGATTTTTAATGTTTTGGTAATGGTTTTCTGAGTGCAGCAGCATCAGATTTTCATAATATTTTGGTAACGGTTTTCTAAGTGCAGCAGCATCAGATTCTTATAACGTTTTTGCATTAAAATTGGGAGAATCGTATTGAATTAAAAACTTTTGATACATATACTTCAGTGTTTTGTTTCTTCTTAGTGTGTTCTTAATATATTTGTTGAGTATGATGAGGGGAATCAAGCAATCTTTGACGTTTTGAGCAGCCAATACTGAGGATTGTTGGTCATAGCCCTTAGCTGTAGCTGTCTGCATGAGATTTGTGATGATTTTACGTTTTGATCTAAGGATATACCTTGCTGCCTAAGTCAATATTTTGTGTCATCTGTTTTGATTTCATTCATCTGAACATGGCCTCTTTTGAAGCTATTTGCAGTCCTTGACTGGTTAGTATAATGAAGGGAGTGCTGAGTAAATTTTCTATAGTGATTGAAGTACTGAGTGGGTTCTAAAAGGTGTTTCTAAGTTTCTGCTGTCGAATTTCTGTGATAACTGAAGTCGATGCTTCAGCTGAATGAAGTTGGTGCTTCAAGAAGAGTTGGTGCTCACTTATGTAATCTGGTTTGGTATCCATTTCATGAATGAAACCTATTGATCTGCCGTGGTTTTTTTACCCGAAAGGGTTTTCCACATGAAATTTGTTGTTCTCCTTGTTGATGTTTGCTCTCTCTATTCTATCTCTTGTTTATGTGGTTTCAAACTTTCATATGTTTAAAAGTTCAAAATATTGATTCAGCGCCCCGCCCCCCCACCCCAACCAGTATTTTCTGTGTGCTCTTCAAAAATCACTTTTCATGTTTCAAACCATAAAAGCATAAATGAGTTTTGAATCTTAAAACCTATTTTACCCCAAGTTTCTGGGACAGAGACGGCAGGGGACGGGGCTACGCATTTCCGGGACTGTGATTTATTTTGCCAATTTTGGGGACAGCTATATAAAACTTAGGAAAAATTAAAATATTCATATGAAAACATGGATAAAGCATGCACATATACATTATAGAACCTTAACACATAAGAACTATGTAATGTCCCCACTTCTCTAGTTGTCGTCCAGATGCTTAGGTTCACCTGTCACCCATCTCCACAGGTGAAATTCAGTGTGGGGAGATGATTTGCTAGCCAAAGGGGACAATTGCTTAGACATAATTTGCTTTGGTGAGCCATTAATAATAAAACTTTATAATTTTATGTTATAAAGTTAATAAAAAGTAACTTAATAGGTTACTTTATGATGAAATAAGTAACTTTATATTTAAAGTTGCATTGCACTTTTCCCTAGGAGGTGAATAACTTAAAAGGTGGTCAAAAATTACATGATGAAGTCTACCCTCAAGGCTGGGCGCTCAATTGGAGGGAAAAAAATTCCTTGGCATCTTTGGAGATGCCTCTTTTGTAGTTCGATAGGTTTTGGAGTGCTTTTATTCGAGGCGATTCATTTTGGGGACATCTCAATTTCATTTTTTATGATTTCTTCCTTGTTTGCACGATTTGCAGCAGAGGTTCCAGGTTTGGGAACCATAAGAGGGCGAAAATCCTCCATTTGCTGAAGGTGTGGACAATACCCCACCCTCCTAGCACCCCACGGCAGCATATAAAAGTTAGAAATCGACCATCAAGGGTCAAGGATAGCAGTATTACCTCCTTATTAGCATTGGCTGGTCTGAGATAACAGATCTGGGCAATTTGCAGGTCACTTTCAGCAGTTTCAGTGATAATTAGTGCAGGCCGTACTTCCTACACCTAGCCGTACCTCTCCAATCTGCCTGTGGAAGCCAATAAAATAATTGAGAGGGTTTCAGCTTGGTCTTACTGCTCAGAATTCATTGCCAGCGGCCTATAAGAGGAAACCATGGGTTTATTTAGAAGGATTACACCAAATTGGAGCTATATCAGCAAATTAGAAGGAAATATTGGGGCAGATTGTTGATCTCTCATGGCAAGGTTTCAGAATAAGTATCAGGATTGCCTATTATTCATTCATTTGTTTTTGTTAAATATTGTCTAGAAGAATAAAGTGTATTGGAGCTGTTTCTACATATTGGAAGCTCCTGTAGCAGTGCATTCATTCAATAAAGTCAATTCGGAGCCCATTCAGGCAAGCATTGGACTAGTGGTAGGCCAACTCTGGCTTTGATGTTTCTATATCTGATTTCAGATGTTTGATAATTTGCTGTCAATAAATTAGTCAATTCTAAGTTCCTATTTCAGTATTAGTTCTTTCTTGCATTGCAATTATATTTCATTTTGGTTTTCAAATTCCAAGCACAAAACTCCAAAAAAGTATAAAACCTCAAAATTGTCAAAAAAATTTCAAACAAATTCCCGCTGCCAAAGATTCAATTTGCAACAAACCAATCAGATTTGAGCATAGTCCTAAATGGCATCTTTCAAACTAGAAGATTTCTTATGCCAAATTTGTGTTAAATTGAAAGTCAAAGTCATATTGCTTATAGAATTCATTGTCAAAATTCACTGTCAATATGCAGAATTTATGGGGACGTCCCCCAGGGACGCCTGAAAAAAAAACCAGGGATGTGTCCCCAGGTAACGTAGCTTAAAACCAGCTCTTCAAAGTCATGGAATTCACAGCCAGCAAAGTATAACACAAAATAAACAAACTATCCAGCTTTTTTTGTTCTCATTCATGCAAGAGTCAGGAGAAATTCCAGAATTTTATTCTGGATTCCTTGCATTTTCTGGAGTTGGATGGCTAAATCCCTGTTTCACTGTCCTGTTTTCTAGCCATGCCAAACCATGAAAAAGAGGTGGTGTTGATAAATGTTTTCCCTGTGTAGCAAATATAGTTACAAGATATGGAATCAATGTTCAGAGGAAAAGGTGGAGGTTTGGGAATTTTGAGATTTCAAATACATGACAGAAACTCTACACATCTGCTTTGGTTTTGCCTTTAGTCACTTGATTATAGTTCAAATTTAGATCGCAAAACAATAACATTACAAAAAAGTCAATAAATAAAGGTGCAATCCATTTTCATATAAAGAGTCATATATTTCATAAGAACTTAATATTTGAAATTAAAATATACATATGGATCCTCTGTTATGTTTCCAAATGAAAATTCTTAACTGTAAACGTTTTTATATGACGTATATTTTATACTTTTAAGTTTTTAACAGTTATAATTATTATGTATTATTAATATATCCAAATGTTCACTATCACGTGCATAAGTGTCCTTGGAATCCTAGGAAAGCATCCCAAAGTTTCTTGCATATTGGCGACAGAAGGATAGTTACAAAACATTGCTGGGTTTTCCCCTGTCCAAAAATGACCTTGTATGATCCCGAAAATCAACAAAATTCTATTGAATCATCAGCTTTACTTTGTTCATGAGACTTATAAAGGACTTTAAATATGCTTCCAATCTCATTAAGACATTACTGATCAAGGAAGACACGATGAGTCAGATCCAACATGGGGAAATAGGTGCACTAGGACCAAAGTTGATTCAAACATCATGTATAAACACCGTTGGAATAAGTTGTAGTTTCGATTCAGGAAAAATTGCTGTGAAAGGAAAGAAATTGTAGCATATTCAAGAATAGTTCCCTCTCTATTAAAGATGTTTGCAACAAAATTGAAGTAGACCTTTGTGAATTCTTGAAAACAATAATTCTATCTTCTTGTTGAAAGGACTACACTCCCTAGAACTATGAGATTTCTAAGAGATGGAAGTTGTTGAAGGTTCTCCGTGGTACTTCAGCTCCACAGAAGCAAAGTATAGGCATGAACTATGCAGGACAGCAAAATGAATGGCCCTACCAAGAGGAAGAATGAAGCTTAACTTTAATGGGGCCTCCCAAGGCAATCCCAAGGTATCTACTGCTGGTTGCATAATCAGGAATAGAACAGGAATCTTTGTATGGGCGTCTTCAAACATATTGGTGCCAACAAAGAAGTAGAGCTCGAAGCATCACATAAAGGTTTGAACATATGCATTTTAAAGAAGATTGATAGTGTAGATATTGAGGGTGATTCCATGATTTGAATAAATGTTATCAAAGCAAAGAAGCTGCAAAATTGGAAATTCAAGAAAAAAAGGTGGATTTCTCAATAAGGCATGTGTATCAAGAATCAAATTCGACAGCAGATTTTTCAGCAAATCACAGATGTGATCAATCTTACACCATCAAAACTTCAAATCCCCCTAAAACTTGGGACGGCCTGCAACAGATCATTAGTGTCGACCATATCTTAGGAGTTGATACTGCATAGCACTAAATTCTAAAAAAAATTGCAGGACAATCTTCCAAATAGAGAGGACATGATGCTCGCATGGAATCTCAAATAGGGCTGCCAATTGATACAGATCAAGAAGGAATACCATCATGAGAAAGGGTGGCAATATTGATAAAACTAAACCTAGGAAAGACGATCATGCTCACAAATACCATGGTTATAGTTTGTCACAAATGCATACCTAGGAAAGACAATGAAAAATTATAACCCTTTTCTCAAAGCGAAGTAGGTAACCTAGAGGACATTTTGAAACAATCCTTAACCAGCATTAGAAGCATTCAAAATAATTATATTTAAAATATAATCAATATTTTGAAGACACTAACAATTCAATTTAGTCCAACTTGACCAAAGAAGTGCAATCATGCACTTTGGTTAAGGGAGTTAAATAAACCTACCAACCCCTGGTATCAGGGCTGGCTAGAAGAAACATGAAAGACATAAATAAGATGTAAATTGCAAGAATGGGATCATATCAGAGCCCATGTTGCAAACACTGGGATCTCTAGTGTCGCTTGTGCCCTTGGTTGGTGTGAGGTGTATCGACCTTATGTTGTATGCTTGTCCTTCTTTTGTATGTGTTTGATTGAGGCATAGGATCTTGAAGATCTTAAAGACTCGTGTTCTCTTCTTTTGCGTATTCTTTTGAGCAAACCTTAATTGTGTGTAACGTGTGTGTTCACACCTTGCTTTCACCTTCGTGATGTTGGTGCTTTTTGAGTGATTATATGTGCTTGCTTTGAATCTGAAAGTACGAAATGTGTTTGTATTAAGATTATGATCTAGCTTAGTGTTGTCCACTTGAAGGACTTGTATGGTAGATGTTGAAGGCTTATTTTGTAGCAAACTGAACGATTATCACCCTTCCTCCTCTTTCTCTCTAGAAATTAAAATATTTGTTATATGTGTATTTATCTCTTATGTGAGTTTTCTTATTGCAAGAGAAAGGTTGTGACTTCTTGAACCCTTGTGTGAACCTTATGATGCTTTTGTGCTTCTAGGTAATAAGAGGGCTATGGGTTTAAAAGATCATAATGGTTATTGGGAGAAAAAAATTTATGTTTTTGTAAGAGGATTCTCCATGTGTATTGTAGGAGTAACATAATTAAATTATATCTTAAGTAATGTGCATTAATGTGCGAATAGTTGTTATGTGAAACTACCTTGTGGGTAAAAGAGGTATAAAAAGGGAACATGTTATAGTGGCTAAAGTGTATTAATGTGTTACATGAAAAATTGCTTTATGTGTTTCATTACACCGATTTGATTGAGGACCTATTTTAACATTGCTACACTGAACTTGCTTTTGGATATATATAATGACTTAGCTTGACTCAAGAGTGCAAAATGAAAAAGCTTGTTTGATGTGCATGCATTAATATATATTATTTAGTTGATAGTTCCTTGTTACCTTCTTATCGTACCTTAGGTTTTCAAAGAAAGGATGCATTGATTTAAATAGAATGTTTATAAAGCATATGAAATTGTATTTTCGCATTTTGACTTCTTATTGAAAGATGGAAGTCTTAAGCTTCGGAAAGAAAATTTGCATGTCTAGTAATGTGAATATGAATGCTTAGTGGAATTAGTGAAATATATAGAAATAAAGTTACTTCCTTATGAATTGTTTAGAATTTCAGTACTTGTATCTAGAATATACTTTCTTTAGTTATTCATGTGAAAAGCATAATTAACACCTCCTTTGAGTAGATGATAGCGTACTGAAAAGTACTCCCCGTAAATGTGACTAAACTAGTACTGGTGCTTTCTTTGTGTAATGTAAGAAACCCGTGCTTGCTTTATGTGCCCATGGGATGGTGAAGTAATCAACCATGGAGGATATGTTTACTTATGAGTATGGGAAAACCATATTGTTTATGAGATGTTGCTTATTTGTTACCCTACTGAGTACCAAACCTTGGTTTGTTGGTAATTCAGTATGTTGAGGGGTAGTATTAGAAGTCACCATTCCTTGAATAGTATGGATCGGCGTACGAGTAATGTCAGCGCGAAGCGACTTTAGCTTCTCTATTTTGAGGAAAAATATAGTTATATAATGAAACTGTATTAAAGGTGTACTCAATACTTTCCCTTTTTGATGAACTAATTTATAAGGTTTATGTGTGCCAACCTATTCCTCTCCTTTATTTGAGCATATTGATGGCAATTCTTGAGCATTGTGATGGTGTATTTTGGAGGATCTTTTGCCTTGTCTTCATGAAAGGTAGGTTTTGTCCACATGAGCTACCAGTTAGTAGGTGTTGGTAGACATGTGGGTGGACCTTAGCCATGTATACCTCTGGCTTACGACGAGTATCCTGTGAGGCACGTTGCTATGCGGGATGTGACCTGCACGTGCTTTTTTCCGTGAGGTACACTACCATGCGGGATACATCCATTGCGTGTCTTCTCCGCTCGGAGTATTGCCATGCCACGTGACGACGTGATGCGAGGTGATGTCGAGGTGCACACTGCCATGCCGTGTGGATGTGTGACTAGGCCGCACCACATGATGAGCTACTGCGACAGCTATACGATTGTTCCCTCCTTCCTCGTTGGTGGCTAGATGCTAGTCACATAGTGATGTTATGTGCAGTTGTGATATTCTTATTTATTTATTTCTGGACCAGCAATTTATTCTACTTTGACTTTGAAGGTTTAGCCACGATCTTATGATCTTTTGCTTCTTGATTTGGTGTTGCAAATTCCAAATTATTTTCTTGCCTTTAATCCTTTGTACTTTGGTGGCTAAACTGGTTTATCCTAATTGTTTTCCTATGTTGGTCTTGTGTTGAAATGTGAATTCCTCTCCAAGGATGTATGAGATGGTCTTGGTTGAGTGTGTACGAGGAAGTAGACTTAGGGAACCTTGAGGATGGGGGTATGTGAGGTTGTGGTGCAGCTAGGATTCACTACCTACCTATGTGTGGTGACTATCTCTTGGAGGCTAACCACCATACTCAACAAGGGATGTTCACGAAGGTCTTGTATGGAAGGTAGCACCACTATGGTGTACCCTAGCACCATCAAACCCTTGAGTGAGATGTTGGATATTTATGATCATGTTATTGTTCTGAGATCAGGCACAGAGATGTCGATCGTGCATGTTATCTTTGACCGAGCATTAGACATGCTCACATGTGGCCTTTTCAGTTGTGCATTCCAGTTATATGGATGGTTATTATGTGTAATCATGGAGTAAAATTGTGTTATCTTGTCAGTATGTTATGGGACATAGTCATTGGAAAGGTTCGTATATGCCTGGCAAGTGTAAGCAATTGTGTTCTATATGTTGCTCTTATTCCATGAAAGCTAACTTGGTTGTAGAATTTGAATTTTGAAGCTAGTTCTATGCGATAAAGTTTTATGAAAAGATGGATTGGTAAAGGAAATCGATCGATGGCATGTTTTCTTGTCATATTAGTAGATGAGTATGGTAATTGTTGGTTACCTCTTTTTATGCTTTAATTTGGTATGATGAAAGGGAGAAAATTCTTGTTCTCTGCTATGATTATAGATAGTTCTTAGAATATTTTAAGAAAAGTATGGATTTAGATGTATCTTGCCAATGGATAATGGCATTCATAGAGGATTTAGCAATAATGTTTCATTTATTTGTGGAAAGATTCCTATGTGCAATTTAATATTTGTTGAATGAGTTTCAGGGCTAATGCGTGCGACATGTTCTTCATCTAGCCTTACGACTTCCAGGAGTAAGTCAGAACCTAGGAGGGTAGAATGTAGTACCCCTGCCCTAATCAGATTCTAATTTCGGTTTGACCTTGGTTAGTTTATCATGTTATAATGTTATAGTCAGATGTTTTGATTATTGTGCGTACCGGTTAATGTGGTTTTCGCATCAATTTGTATGTAAGCTTATTAGTTCTCTTGATTCGTGTTATTAATCTCGGGCTAACACTTTTATTAAATATATATATGTATGCATGTGTGATTCATGGTTGCAGGAGATTGCAGGTACAGTACCGCATGGGTGCGAGGTTCGTCTCCACCTGGATTCGCAGGTTTGAGTGTTCCTCATTGGCCCTTAGAAATTGGATTAGGTGGTCGTGAGACCTTCGTTTGACCTTAGTCGTGCTCAAGTGAGCGTTGTCAGTCGTCCGTCGATATCCCCTTTGATGGGGTATACAGGTCGTCTGTCTGTTTGTCTTTCTTGGGTTGCGTGTTTTGTGTGTGGTTAAATTGGGTAATTAATCCTTAATGTTTAAATTGATTTAATGTGTGTTTACGCATTAGTAATTAAGGGACTAAATTAAATAGGTTCCCTTTATGCGATTAATCGTTAATTGGAATTGCTCAATTCAAGTTGGTAGCAAGTTCGATTAAATGGTTAATTTTAAATGATAAATTTATTCTGTTTATGCTTTTGGAAAGGAAAGATTTTAATTTATTTGAAATAGAATTAATTTAATTTCTTTGCCCTTTTAAAAAATAAAAATAAATAAAAATAAAAATAAAATAGAGTTAAAACTATTGCCTTAATTACTTTTAGAAAAATTAATTAAATGTCATGAGAAAAGAGAAATAAAAAAAATGATTTTTACAAATAACTTTCCCATTTACTTTTTGGAAATTAGAAAAATAATTTCTTTAATTATTAAATATTATGATTTATTAGAAAACATTTTTCAACCTAAAAGTTTAGGTTGAATATTTTTCTATACTATGCCTGTGAGTTCACGGGAAAGAAAAAAATGCATATTTTTGGAGAAATTTTTGGAGGCTAGATTGGAAACCAGAACTGGAGCTTGGAGGTTTGATTCAGATAGTTTGTAAAGTATTCATCCAAGATTGCTATCACAGGTTGGGTGTTTTTTTCACTCTTCTTTTTGTTTGAAAATTTTAAATTTAGCTTTGGAAAATACCTCTGTGTGTGTGTTGATTTTTATGAAAGATCTTTGTTTGGGGAGTTTTAAAATTTGTTTAAATTTGAGAAATTGAATAAATTTTGGTTGGTTATAATCTTCCTGAATTAGTTTGTCAAAATGCGAAGAGGATTGATTTTAGATTAGAAAATTTGATTCTTCCTGTGTATTTTTGTGTTCTTCCTATGTATGGAGAAAATTAGAGAATTTTTGTTTAATAAATTTCCCTTAAGGCTTTGTGAAAGAAAGATTTAGGAAACTTTATGTTTACCTCAAATCTTTGTTCTGTCAAAGACATTCTTTTTGGTTCCTAGTAAAAATTCTTTTTTTCAGAAAATAATTTTTATGGATGGTTGTAGTTTATTAAACATTTTTATTTAAACAAAAATAAATGTCTGTGATTTTATTAAACTCTATTTTCTCAGAGTGCTGGGAAAAGAGATTTTTTTTTTATAATCTCTGGGAAAAAAGATTTTTATAATCTTTGATTAAAAAATTTTAAAAAATTAATAGTTAATTGATAAAAGTTTATTAACTCAAAAAATTTCTGAGTATTCTCATGTCCCTGGAAATGCATTTGTTTTAAAAAAAAAAAAAAAAACTATTTAATGCCCAAAAAAAAATAATATAAAAATATTATTAAAAAAAAACATGTAAATAAAGTTTTTTTTGTTATATATATATATATATATATATATATATATATATATATATATATATATATATATATATATATATATATATATATATATATAATGTGGTTTTAATTAATATTTAGTTTAATGAATATTAATTAATAAATGTTGTTATTAATATTGTTTAGTGAATATAATATTATATATATATATTTATATATTCTTTCATTAGAGGATATGTATTTATATTTATTAGTGGATTACATAATATATTATTTGGGAACTTCGAAATTATATAATATATTATGTTAATTGGGGAATTTCAAAATGGAAAAATGGAAAACAATTAGATATAGTTGGAAATGAAATTATATATATATATATATCTGTGTGTGTGTGTAAAATGTAAATTGGGTTTAATCATAGAAATTATATGATTAAATTTGATTGATTACAATCGTGAATTTTTTTGTGAAAATGGAGATTATATTTACGTTTAGTCGATATGACTTTTATTTAAAAGGGATTATTTTGATTTAAGTATCGAATTTAGTTTTCACATGTATTTTAAATATTATTTTCATTAACTTGAAATTCGAACTTAAATAATGTTTGTGATAACCAAATTGGTATTAATTGAAATGAATTTATCATTGTCTTTAAATGATGGTTTATTTGAACGTATGTTTACTTAGATTGTCTTCATGTGTTATTCCATATTGTGGTGTTCTTTTAATGAAAAAGTCAATTATTGAAAACTGCAAGTAGAGGATATTAGTGTTTAATTATATTTTGAGTGAATGCTATGATTCCTTAATATGGATGAAATTTAGAGTACAAGTAGATTTGTTTGAGTGTTTACCTGATTGGTGAAATTTTGATGTTGATTTGGTTAGTCATTCTCGTGTCATGATGGAATGTTGTTGAATGTAAGTTATTGTGCAAGTTGAATTGGTTAAGTGTTGGTTGTGATTGTTCTTGCCTTATAGCGGTTTTGGTCTTGTTTTGTGGATAGACCAGTTGTTCATTTCACACCTCCAATTGGTCAATCTTGGTAGAGGGTTTGTTTTATCATGTTGTTATTCAGTTTTATTTTTGAACTCCATTTACTTGACCTTGTGTTTTCCTTGGTTTAGGAGTTTGTTTGAGTATAGTCTAGTGTCATTTGGGAAAGTGGCTTTCGATTGGGGGCCGCACCCAAAGTGGTTGATGGGTAACCCATCGAAAGTGTGTCTAAATAAGTGATAATCTAATAGCATATTAGAGAGTTAGTTAATGAATCACTAAGTAAGATAATTGTGCCTCACGCATGGGATGAGTGCTAGCACAGACTCAGCATGCAGTGAGAAGGCCTGAAATGGCAAACCATCAACTTTGTCTTCACGAAAGGTTGTGTTGGGTCCACATGAGGCTTGGATGGGCTGGAGGTTCGGAATAGGTTGTCAGGGTAAACCAGTGGATGGGGCCGGAATCTATGAAGACCTGCCACGGTAACCATACCAGGTTATCTGATGACACTTGTCCCTTATGTTCGCTAGTGTGTTGTTTTGTTGTCTTGATAGGAGCATTGTTGAGTCCCCCTGATGTTTATGCCCTCTTGAGAACCTGATATCATGTTAGACCTTGGGTTGCGAAGATTTAGTTTCATTGATCCTCCAGTTGATCTTTTGTAATTGCTTCTTATTATGTTCAGTTGGATCCTTTCCTATTGAGGGATCATTCATGTATTTATTTGACCAATGGGGTCGTATGTATTATTGGTTATGTTCACCTTGATGGCAGGATTGTAAATGATGTGAACCTTATAATTCTTCTCTATTATTTAATTATCAGAGGGGTCTTGCAGTTGAGCAGACCCGGAGATGTAGCCCACTAAGGGTGAACTCCGAGATCATTTCGGTGTTATGTGGTGTTTTTACATTTTTATGTTTTCTTTTATTTCGGCATGTATGGATGCTTTATGTTAAAATGTATAATGGGGATTAGATGAAGATAATCATAAATGCATGTATGTAGTCATTTTATTTAATGCAGTAATTAGGATCATCAGAGAATGTAGATTTGATTAATGAAATATATTCAGTTATTGATAGCGCAATTAAGTAGGCATGGGAAGTATTCATTAGTTTATTATGAAGCTAAAGTACGATATGAAATTAGATGCATGGCATATGTTTAATGTAAGATTGAACGTAATGTTTGGTTAAATTTTATTGGATGAACTTAATCATGTCACCTATACTTTTAACCTCAATGGATGAACCTTATCATGTGATCTATATTTTTATCTTACCGAAATAAATTATCCTTGTTTAAGTATAATCTTGTCATTAAGTTAGTCAACTTAATTGGATTAATTAACGTGAGTTGAGTTAAATGTTGAATTAAGTAATCACGTTGGGAAACTCTTTAGGTGTTATTTAGTCTTCCGCTGTAGTATATGAACTTATGATAACTCGTTGTACCATTGTGTTGTGTTTAATTTTTTTTTTTTAATTATTTGCACTCTATTCTTGTGTTTTAGCCTAAGTTACCAGTTCTTCCCCTTTTGGCCTAGGTCCGGGTCCTGGTTCTTGCCCGGTCCTGGTTCTCCCCGGGTTCTCCCTAGGTTCCTCCCGGGTCCTTCCCAGGTGGTCGGGTTCCCTGTGGGTCTTGCGTCGCAGGATCCACAGGGAACCCGACCACCTGGGAAGGACCCGAGTGGAACCCAGGGAGAACCCAGGAGGACCTGCGTGAACCCAGGCCTGTGGGTTCCCAAAAACGGGGCCCACAGGTCAAAAAAACAATAAAAAAAGACTTTTTAAAATAGTTTTATTATAATAAAACTCTAATTTGCCCCTTTATGACTTTTTAAAAAAGACTTGAAACTTGAATATTATCTTTTTTGCAAATTATGAATATTATATTAGACTTTAGTTATTAGTTTACTGATTACATTTGCGATATATGAATATTTATTGGCATTGGCAATTATGGATTTATGATTTATCATTTATGTATGGAAAGTCACATTGTATATTTTATTTTTGTATGGATTGTATATATTGAACATATATATAATATATGTGTATATATATATGTGTGTACGGACGAACCCGTACCCGTACCCGTACCCAAGATTTTTTTTTTTTTGCCAAATCCGCGAATCCGTACCCGAATCCGAACCCGAACCGGTAACTTAGGTTTTATCTTAATCCCTTCAGGGTTTCCTAGCAAGGCATTACAGATCACATAAAATCAAGGATGTTTATTTAGGAATAGGGCAAGACAACTAACTTTGAACTAATCCGCATTCAAGAATTAAAGATTGTTTACTTTTTGTTATACATTTGATATATTCATTCCCTGCTTTACTTTTTCTTCAACACCACTAAGAATACAAAAGGACTCAACTCGCATAATACATAGTCTCAAGTATCCTTCTTGCCTGCTATAATAATTAGTTCTTAATAAAATGCCAGATAAAGGGCTCTAATGCAAGGAATCTAATCAAATAATCTATGTGTTGATCCACTAAAATTTCCTAAGAAAAGTAAAACTTCACACCTTGAGGGACATATCAAAGACATTCTTGTTCGTCCCTCAGCTCCTGCACAAGGACCCATGTCTATCAAGTCCCCCCGCCTGTGTGATAAAGCCTCCATAACAATTCCAACATGTTCTTCATCCACCTGAATTTTTTTAAGTGTATAATTAGCATACAGAAAAAGTCCAGGTATGCCTTTTACTAATGTTCTATTTCCATCTAAAAATAGTTGAAGAAAGCATGAATGACAAGTTCAATTTTCAATTACAGACGACATAAATGTTCGGAGTGAAAATACCAAACCTCAATGGTGACTTCCTCCAAAGGCTCAAGCTTTTCTCCATTCTCAATTTTGTACCTGAAACAAAAATTAGAAAAACAATCATGAGACACTTGAAAATAATCTTAACATTTGAAATCAAAAGGATTTCACACAAATAAACTTAAAAACAGCTTTACTAATGAGAAGTTAAAAGAAATGCATATTCCAATTATAAGGAGTTATTGTGCTTTGACTGTTTGTAACAAGTCTGGTCAAGATATTCCTCATCAAAAACCTCAAGTCATAATAGTTAACAGATGTTGATCACATTCTCATAGATGACAATAACACCTCATCTATCCTGTTTAAAATCCTGGCTCAATTTTCATATGAAGAAAAATACAGACTAGCAATGTTGAGAAGTAGCATAAAACGTCATCTTAGGTCTACAGAATTCAGCCTTGGGAATAGAATCATAGTAGTTTTCTGATAATATGAAAAGATCTATTAATCTGAAATTTGTTTCTGTAAATCGATATTATCCTAGAAGAATCTGATAGGCTCCAACCTTACAGAAAAATATTTCACATACACAAAAAATAAATAACGATATTGCTACAGTAATCTCTAAAATGTACAAAAGTATTATCAACCATACAAATGAACTCGAAGCAAGAGGTAAGATATGGAATTCTACAAGGCTATTCCCTTCATCCCAAACATTATGTAAGATTTAAGGTGCACCTGTAGGTGGGCCTTTAGAAGAGAGTCTTGCATACCAAATACTTGGAGAATCACAAATAATGGAATTGTTAGCATATGACTTCTATTATCATAAACCTCTGTAATCTCTCAGACTTTGCTGACTCCAAAGCCAATAGGCTATGCACAAATGTTAGACTTATAGAGAATATCAGTCACCTCACTGGGCATGACACAAGTATCATTTGCTGGCAATGCTTAAAATACTGCAATTGAAAACACCATCTCTAGAGAGGTGTTCAAAAAGCTTAGATGTTATTAAGATGAAGTCGTGCAGCTAACTGCATGAAATAGTTTAACCATATTTGATTAGCTTCTGGTGTCCCAAGCTCAAGAGAAAACTTAGGGAGTTTATATGTATCAGACACGTGATTTCTCCAGCACGCTACATTTGAGAACACGCTGTAAAAGTAACTATACAAGTTAAATCCAAGGTTGCACGGGTACGGGGGTACTTGGAGACGTTGGAGACTGGTGCTGGTACTGGTACGACTATTTTTTCAGGTACGGGGGTACTTGGAGACTTTGGAGACTGGTGCTGGTACTGGTACGACTATTTTTTCAGAATAGGAGACGTGGGTACTTGGAGATGCCAATTTCTTTTAAATATAATTTAATAATTTATAGAAATTCTGAAAATATAATGACATTGAACATTAAATATAATGACATTAAATATAATATAATAATTTAGTAATGGCTGTTGCAACGTTTTAAGAAATCCTTGTGACCTGCATTTGTTTTGAGCATTGTTTTTCTTCCGTTTGTACTACATTTTGATTATTTTGTTGTCCGTGTTTTTTTTTTTAAACATTTTAAGGTTTCCTTTTTTTTTGTTTGGCTTGGAGACGGTGGGAGATGGGTGGATACGTTAGCGGGAAGTCTCCTCTGTATGGAGACGTTTCCAACCAAATTTCCAGTGCGGGATACGCGTCCGAGTCTCCGGTACGAGTGCCCAGGGGCTGGGTACGAGTACCCATGCAACCTTGGTTAAATCACATACAATTACACCCGAAGTTTGATTATGAATATAATCTGGTCTGATTTTTGACAAAGTTCAAGAATTATATATATGATCTTGGTCAATATTACAAACACTCAGAGCTGTCTTTCATATCTGAATTACTGAAATCAGCAGACTCATAGTTTTTCTTGCTTAAACTAGCTCATTCAAAAAAAAAAGCATCTAAGAATACTAGGACCTTAACCACATAGACCAATCTATACGCAGCAATAACCAAAAGAAAACACACCCATTTGTTGTACCCATACAAAATATTTCATATAGTGTCAATTTTTTAGTTAAATGAAAATCATTCCTTGCTTAGTGAATCATTGTTGGATCCTTGCTTATCATGGCTCTGAGTGTCATATTTTTGAGTTCTAATCATTGTCTTTGCAAAGTCCACATAAGGAGCTTTCCAACTCAATAGAAGAGGCAAAGGTAAGGGCTTGGACATGAAAGAGGAAAAACAAAATTGACTAAGGCATGAAGATGGGACATCCAGATCCTTAGAGCACATGTCATGTCCCAGTCATGACACTCACTCAATTTTAACTATTTTGAGAAATTGTCTTACAGCGTAAGACCTCAGAATTTCCAGGTGTGACATCTATAGATTGGCAGAAAATCGGACAAGCAGAAGACAATTACATATAATAATCGATGCTAATATGCAGCAGTTTCATTAATAACAAAATATAGTTTAAATGGTGAAAGGAAGGGGCTAATCAATTAGTTAAGAGGAGGCAACAATTAGCAGAGGACATTACCTTAATAACTCATGACATCCATAAGGAAGGGATGTTACTCATAGGCTACCACGGGAGATATAAAAGATCAATCCAGCACTCAAGGGAGACACGCAAAAGAAACTAAAAAGAACAAACTTGCATCAGAATTACATCAGCATTACAGGCAGGCTGCCTGTTGTGACCTTTTCACACATCACCCCATTTCAAATGGGGACCCCCTCTTTCTTGCCAGTAGCTTTTAGCTCTCGGGCAGTCTAGCAGTAGGTGGGTCTCTCTTTAGGTTAGAATGAAGTCAGTAGGGCTCTCAATGCTTAGTTGATGAATGAGTCGTGATGATCATTTCATTTGATCATCACAATGCAGCCTTCAGGTCAAGACAAGATATGAGTTAAAGTGTGAAAAGTGGTCAAGTGAGATGAGATGTTTGATGAGAAACAATCAAGGCCCAAGCAATGATGAATAATGTTGATGAAGTTGATGTATTGAGGGAAGATTAGGATGCCATGAAAGCTGATTGAACTAAGGATGAGAATGTCCTGACACCCTCAAAAGTCCAGCCATCCTTAGCATCTTGTCTTGACACCCTCAAATCCACAACCAGCAAAGTAGATGATGTTTTGCTTTCGAATTGCTAGGATCAACACTTCATGGAGATCAAGTGCTTCGAAAAGTTTTTAAATTGCCTTGGTGGATCAAGATGAAAACGTTTTAAATCTTGGTGTTGAAGGTAAACATGCGACTCAAGGTTTTGTCCGCATGCATCAAAAAGGTCTGGCCACAGTGTGTCTTTGCCACTTCCGAAGCCCGGCCACCTTAAGCAAAATGTCTTCACCAATCCAGATTCCTGACCATTCACACACTACATGGTGGCACCCCTAAAATCCCTCATCACTACTCACACTTCATGTTCGTGCCTATCCAAAACCCACCACCATTCTCTTCATGTCCCTGACCATTCAAAAACCCCGGCCACTTCATGGCCACACACCTTCAAAACCCCAACAAGGCATGAGGTAAACTAACATGAGTTTGGCACCGAATAGAGAGAAAGAAGTCGGCCTTTGAAACTAGCCATTTCAATTCAAATTCTAAAAACAAACAAATACAAGTTGGCCTTTCACATTGGAAATAAAAATTGCAAAGAATTATATCAAGAGGCATCAAATACAAGTCGGCCTCATTGGGATTAGAAAGATCAAGAGGCACATCCTATTAGAATGCTGCCTATATATGATGGTTGATCATTTCATTTGATCAAACCATCAGAAAACAATTTGCCTCCTCCTCTTAGCAGCGATCTTCCTCATAAATAGCAATTTTCTTCCAAAGGGAAGCGAATTTGATCTACAGTCAAGGCAAAGACGAACAAATTCCCTCCATGAGCACAGAGATTTCTTTCAAGAACAGCGAATTTCCTTCCCAAAGCAGCAATCTTCAGTATTGAAACAGCAATCTGGAACTATCATTAAGAATTATTAGCAAGGATAAGGCCTGAATTTAGCGAATTTTGCCCTGTCTATCAACATTCCAATGAATTTTGCAAACTTGAAGACAGATTTTAAACATCAAGCATTGTTTTAGACAGTCATTAATAATTAAATCAGACTTGATTTTGTATTTCATCAAAATCAGGTCTAACATTAGGTAGAACAGCCCTTGATCAGTATTGTAGAAAGGTTCTTAATTCTGATTTTCTTGAACAGTATTGTATTTCAAACTCTTGATCACTGATTTTGCTCTTAAACTGAAAGTCATATCATCTTGTGCTCATATTTCAAGTAAAATCTGAGTTTTTAAAAGAAGTTAGGGCTTGAGATTAGAACTAGGGTTTTGCAATTTGAAAAAAAATTCATTCACTTCCAAGCTTTTAAAGGAAAAAATGTTATCCTAGTTGACGAATTTCAATCTTGCACTCATTAATGTCCTATCAAAATCCTAACTTAGGCAGTTCCTGCAGGTAGAGCATTGCAGCCCCAAGAGTGGGAACAATTCCAAGGCCGACTCTCATTAAGGAAGACTCAAAAGGGGTGCTACCTGAATCAAAGATCACATCACTATGGGTGAATGTTGGAGATACCAACCTGGGCAAGATTGTTAGGAGAAGGTTTCAAGGACACTCCTACAAGAGCAAGTCCTCTGGAGTGTCGAAGAAGATGATTGAGAGTGGAATTGTGCAAGCAGCTGAATTTGCCCCAGCCATAAAGTGCAACGAGCTAATAGTTGAATGTGCCAACTGCCAAGCACTACAATGCCAGCACAAGACAAATAGTAGCACCTGATGGCAAGGTCCTAGCATTCCTATCTAAAACCGCCATCAGCGAAGCATTCAACATACCTGAGCATGAAAACATGGTATATAAGTACAAGTAAGGAGAACAAACAATCTTTGAAGACGATCCCAACAAATGCTTGGGCATCATCAATAAGTATTGGCTGTCCAAGGCTAGGCCTACCCTCGTCAAGGTACCTAACAGGCTTCATCGGGTTGACTTCAAGGAAGAGTTTAGTGACTTGATCACCTTGCTCAACCGGATCATGGGAAGCCCTCAAGGCTCCTCGTTTGAGAATTGGATGTTTTATTACATGGAAGCAGTAACAACAAAAAGAGAGAAAGTCAATTGGGAGAAGATCATAAGCAATAACATTGACCTACACTTGAGAAGACTAGAGTGCACCAAACAGTTCTACATAAACTCTTATGTCATTTACTCACTTGCAAGAGCTTATGAATACAAAGGGCTGACGTACAGAGGCCCAATTGGAAACGGACAAGGAGAGATAAGAGTGTGTGAATGCTACACACAACTGCACTTCCACAACACAGCACATTTCCGAAGGGTAACCGATGCCTTCTCCATGCACATTGTTAGAGCGTTGCAAGGCGGTATCCATTAGAGGCTATTCCTGTAGGTGAAGGAATCAATGAAGAAATATGGGGCTTGGTTCATTAAAGAATCAATATCCCAAGTTCACCTACATACTTGAGTTCAAGGATGTTCTTGTCCACCATACAAGCTTCCACCTTACCCTACGGACAAGATACTACTATTGGAGCTCGTAAGACAATTGGTCACCTATGATAAGATTCAGAAGAAGAGGCATAAAGCTGGAATTTCCTTTCCTATCTTAGTTGGACAATCAATAGAAGTGTGTCCATCCATTCAGGCAGCCTAGAAGTCAAAGGAAAAGATGAAATTATATCCCCTTGTTGATTACACCTCACGAACCAGTTTCAATCCATATGGCAATATGAGGAAGATCAAGGGAAGCAAACACAAGAACCAATCACATATAGAAGATTATTGGATGAATGCCAAGGATGATCTTGAGATTAGAAAGAAAATGTTCTCCAAGCTGCCAATCGACATCATCAGGATGTGTAGAGTGTTCCCCATCCCCGATCAAGTCCGAGATGATGGAAGGCGCCTCCAACATGCTTATGAACAAGAAAAGGACAGATAAAGGGAAGCAGCCTCAAGTACAAGATCCTCCAGCAGTGCAAGAACAAGTTGCAAACAACAAGGCCTTGGAAGATGTATATGTAGAGATCATGGATGAAGATGATAATGAGGACACAATTTTTCCACCCTAGGTAGAGCAGCAATTCAAGGAGTTACAAGTAGAGGAGGAGCGATCTACTATCTCGGCATGGCTCAAGGAAAGAATGAATAAGGAAGTGATAGTAGCAAAGGAAGAGACAATAGAAACTTGGATAGGTTCTTAGATAGGATTGGTTAGACAATTGAAAAGAAGAAAACTACCAAGCTTTCCAAGATTACAAGAGATAATACGGGTTTTTCGAGAGATTTTTTGGGTTGGTCTCAGATTTTTTTGGGTGCCTTGTTTTTCGTGCCTCAAATTTTGTGCTAGCAAATTTGCCTTGGAATTTAAAAACAGTCTGCAATTTCTGCTAATTCTGTGGACGTCGGGAATTTTGTTGTCTTCTGGGCGTTTATGTTGTACATCCAACCTAGGGTTTCTGCCCCTATTTTTTTTGCCTTTTTTTCAAGAAAAAAAAATCGTCTATATTTTTCTGTTTTTTTTCAAAAAAAAATCAGAGGTATTTTTTTTTATTTTCTGCAAATTATTATTTTTTTCTGATTTTTTTCAGGAAAAATTTCAGGTTTTAAGTTTGCAGAAAATTTTAATTTCTGGGTTTTTTCCAAACCTCGAAATTTGCACCTTAGAACTCATGCCAGAATTCTCCTCTAGGGTTTCAGATATTTTTGTGCAGTTCTTCTATTTTGATTTTTGAATCAGATTCTTCTGTCTCATGCTTTCACTAGGTTGACCTTGTTCAACCTCCATTTTTGTGATGGCATCTTTGACCGACGTCATGTTGGAACATAGTCAAAAGTTCAACAACTGCCACAACACCTGGAAACAGTGCATGTTCACGATATCTAAATATCGTTACCTTTATCATATTGATTTAGGCCAAACCTCGTCTTACAGGTACCAGGGTTTTCACGATTTTTTCCTGAAAAAATTGTCTGTCGGTTTTTTGATTTTTTCCACAAAAAATCATGGGAGGGTTTTCACGATTTTTTCCTCAAAAATTGTTCGCAGGGTTTATAATTTTCCCTTAAAAATTATCTCATCTGTAATCCGCGATATTCGCGTAAGATTTTAATTATCTAGGTTTTACCTTTTTTTCCACAAAAACGATGATTTGTAACCTCAGATTCCTTGGTTTTTCGATTTTCTCCTCAAAATCGAATTCTCTTTTCGAGGGTTCCTATTTCAGGGTTTGATGATTTTTTCCTTAAAATCATGCTTTGTTGCAGTTAGTTTGGGTCGCACCTGCCAGGGTGAATATCTGCAACCGTCGTATCTTGCAGTCAGTTTTGGAGTTGATACTCTTCTGCAAAAGGGTTTGCCGATTTTCCTCAAAATCATGGTTTCAGGTTTCAATTTGGTTACCCAAAGTCAGGTTGGATGGATTCTGGTATTCTTGGTCATTAACACTTTTCAGATTCAGGGAGGGTCTCCACCACAACAGAGTGTTCTTTTCGTTTGTGATCAAAAGACCTGCAGTATCTTCTGTAGGGTAGTTAGTAGATAGAATGACCATTAAGGGAGGGTATTAGAATATTTAATTATATTTTAGTCACCTATATTTAGTTCCTTGTTTAATGGTCATTTAGCTTTTTAGTTAATTAGCTTTTAAGCTTTATTTAGCATTTAGCTTTTTCTTTTTAGTTAATTAGTGTTTAAGCTTAATTTAGCTTTTAGCTCTTTAATCTTTTACTTTAACATTATGTTCTAATTATAGAAAATCGTCTTGTAACCTCTATATATACGTGTATATCGTTCAATGTAATTATCCGATTATTGAATCATTCATTCAATTTATTTTTCATGTTTTACTATAGAACAGTTCTTATAAGATAATATAGGAATAATGATTATTATACTATTATCAGGATTCATCTCTCTATTATAATGATTATACTATTATCAGTATTTAATATAGTAATACTATTATAAATATTTCTCTATTCATTATAATTATTATGTTATTATTAATATAATTATTATATGACTGTTAGTAGTTATTTATTAATATCCTGCATAAGAATACTATCGGGCTCCCATAGATTAAGCAATGCATATTAAGCACATCCCATGCATACCACCAAAACAAGGATGTTACCGTCTACCACTTAATAATAATTCTGATCTGCTTTCTATCGATGGCTGTCTCAATTCTGAATTCTGCTCAGAACTGCAATTGCTGATCTTTCAAATCTAAATCAGATCTCAAATTGCTTGATCCTTATTGCCTACAAATTACTTGCTAAATCTTCCTGGCTTCTGTTTCCTGAATGCCCCCCAAACTTTCTTAAATAATGACAGTAGTAACAAATATTATATACAAACTTATTCTTCTTAAACTAATTAACTTAGGAGTTCTTTCTGATTATACTCTAATTTTATTTGTCTAACCAAACATTAATTATATGTACATTAATTATATTTATATATATACTGCGGTCTATATTAATATTACTAGATTGTTGTATTAGACCGCAGGTTGCTTATAGCAGAGATGTTCAAATCCAATTCCTTCCACATTATTATTTACGCACGACCTCCATACTTATATTCACCGTAATTCTTTCATCGACTATCAATGGCTTGATGCTAGTGTTGACTCCTCATTATTGAGTCGGCGGCTGGCTAATATCAATCCGTGATACTTGCAGTATGGTCTATAGGGAGTACGAAGCCTCCACGTGGGTTATTCCTTGCGGAGGTGGCACTTATTACTAGCTTCTCCCTTGTTATCCCTTGCTGAGGTTTTTCTCCCCCTTCCCCCATTTGCCGATTAACATACATGCCTTATACGAGGCCACGGGGAGGAGTCACCTACCAAGTGAAAGGAGGTGACCGTGGGGTCCTCATTGGATCGGGCCCCACTAAAGATTCTATATCAATTAAATATTTAATAAATATTGAATAATACTACTCAGCAATAAATATAATTATTTAATAATAACATTTATTAATAAATATAATTAATATTAATTAATTGATAATAATATTTATTAATAAATATAATTAAATAATTAGTTTTTAATGTAAATTTTATTTTAAATTTAAATAATTATTAAGTTATTTATTAATTAATAATTTAATAGTAATTTAATTGCTATATTTATATTACAGGACAACATGAAGATGTAAATTGTAATTTCACAATATGGGGGATATCACAGATTATTCAGTATAAAATTGGATCAAGTATGTATCGAACAAATGTGAGAAGAACGAATTAAAAAAATATATTATTAGTGTACAAAATTTTATGCCTCTGCCCGTATTTTCCTTCATGGTATCAAAGCAAGTTTATTTCCTATGCCTATTTTTTTTGTGACGAGGAGAAAATATATCGGCATTGATTTTGTTGAATATGAACTAAAGCCCACACTTTTATAATTGTCGTTTTCTCTTGTTTGATCGGGTTAGGCATTTTCATCTCAGTGACTCTACAAGCAGCCTTCCCTTGTTCAAGGGCTCAACAAAAGTATTTATGCTTGGTGGTTTTATATTATCCTTGGGCTAATTTAAGGAGGTGCAAAGGAGGTGTTGTTGACAAGCACGAGGCCTTCTTTAGCTTGGAGGACTAAAGGCCGCAGCCCTACCCTACGCAACGCCTACAACGTAGAGATCTCCTCTTCATCATTGTCCATTCGCACGACAGGGCTTCCCGATAAGGCACTCCTGCAGCTTGCTTTGCTCATTGTTCCACTCTATGACCACCCACATCCACAACCCCAAGCAAGACAACGAGGAGATCAACTCCCTTGCCCTCATCTCTACCTGTAAGACAAAGGCGACACTCAACATCTTTAAACTCATGCTCGCTTTGCACTCAACAGCTCTCTATTAGGCAGTCGACCTTCACCAGCTAGAGCAAAATCTTCTCTTGAACCCATAGGCACACATCAGTGTCTTATAGCTCAAGGATATTCTATGGTTTAGATAAGATTTTGATCTTCTTACATTCTGATGTCTTTGTTTTCTAATCTATAATTATTTAGCGAGTGAATTGTCAAATAGGAAAGCTTATGCTCTAAATAAGGTGGCCAAGTCATTGGTTACGAAGCAACTATGTCTTTGTGTCCCCCAGTTGAGTAGTGTTTCCAATTAGTTCAAGGTGTATCATTTAGTTTAGAATGTGCGTCAAGCTTGATTTGGGAAAATCTTTTATTTACTTATTATATAAATATCTTGTTAGTCAAAATCATATTGTAATATGTGCATTATCGATGGAATCCGACACCCTCAGTATTATTTTGACTAAGGGGGCGCTCGATATTAGTTATAAGGAGACACTATGTCATAGTCTAAAAATCAAGTTGTGTTAGTTTGAATAGGATCAAATGTTTTCTTTTAATGGAAAAAAATAGCATATTAATAGAAAAATTTAAAGGTTCAGAATTCCACACATGGCAAATCAAATTAAGTTGATCCTTATTGAAAAGGATCTATGGAATGTGGTATGTGGAACATCAACAAACCAATTGATCTTGATGAAAGCGCAAAGTGGACTATGAAGGATCGAAGAGCAATAGCTTTGATTGGTCTTGCACTTTCAGATGCACACCGTCATCACATTGACTTATCAAAGACCTCAAATGAAGTATGGGCTAATTTGAATGCTTTGTTTGGATCAAAAGGATTGAGTGCAAAAATGGGCCTAAAGCAGAAATTGTTTGGGCTGAAAATGGAGGGTGACAACATTGTTCAACATAGCAGTAAGTTTCGCTCCCTATTGAATCAATTAACTCAAATAGATGCTGAAGTAGCTAATGATGATTCAAAGGCTATTTTGTTTAGCATGCCTCCTAGTTATAGCAACATTGTTTTCACTTTAAACGAAGTAGATGCTACCCCGGGAGAAATAATCTCCACTCTAATAGACGAAGGAACTAAGAAAATTGAATCAACTATAGAAGAAACTGCAATGTATGGAAACAATATACGTAGCCATTTCTCCAAATCTAGTTCTTCTGCATCAAAGGAAAATCGTTTCTTCAAGAATAGAATTTTGTGCTACTATTGCAAGAAGAAGGGACACATTGTTATGAATTGCACTCAACGAGCCAAGGATCTCCTTGATGAAAAGCTAAATATAGATAAGGCATTGGCTACAAATGATGATGAAGAGTGCCTTCATGGGGTGGCTACTAAAGACCCTCCACATGAAGACAGTGAGGAGGAATATATTCTCTAAATCAATTCAACTGGGGGATGGAGGCATGGGAGGTTGGAGGACATTTAGCAACCTCTCGTGAGTCAATAGCGACTGGGTTGCAAAATTGTTTTTGTGACAAACCAGCTTGTGCCAAAATGACTAAAGCCAAGATTGGTTTCAAGGAGGTAGCGGCAACCATCTCATATCATTTGTGATCAAAGTGCCAATGATCTATAGTGATGGCTACATATGCGACAATGAGGGCTTGGTGTTCAAGTTATTTTGTTGTGGTTGGATGTGTATGTCCCCAATCACATTTCTTGATTGTATGCGAATGGATGTGTGTGTCCCCATTCACAAGATGGTGTAAGTGATTAGAAGTGTTTGTCCCTAGTCAAATAAGTTGATGATTATTATTGGATATGTGTGTCCCCAATAGTAATTGTTGTGAGCAGATGTGTGTGTCCCTATTCATGACCTTGATTTTGGATAGATGTGTTTGTCCCTATCTAGACTTGATCTAATACCTTGGGTAGATGTGTTAGTCCCTATTCTTGGTTCCATGGGTAGATGTGTTTGTCCCAATCCTTGGATGGAAGTACAATGAGCGTAGTGAGGCTAGTTCCATTATTGCTTGACATGAGTAGATGTGTATGTCCCTACACATATCTTATGATGAGCTACGAAATGTGGTCATCAAGTCTTGTGATGTACTTTCACCCCATGTTCACACTAAGGGGGGGGGTGTTGGGAATTAGTGTTCACATAGGTATTAGAAATTAGAGCTTATTTATATAAGTCATAATATTAAGTTGTTGAGAAACAACTTAATATTATCATGTCACATGGTTTGTTAAATAGGTTATTAGAATAGTGGTACGTATTGAGTTAAAAACAACTCAATATTAATAGGAAATTTGTTTGGATTTCCTATAAAATGGGATCTAAAAAATCCTATAAGTATGTATGGAACAAATGTGAGAAGAATGAATTAAAAGCAATATATTATTATCGTGTACAAAATTTTCTGCCTTTGCCCGTATTTTCCATTAGAGTATATGGAAGCAATCAAACACAGAAAGAGCCCAAAAAGTAAGAGCATTGATCGTTCAAGATGATTGGTGGGATCGTGTGGAATATATTTTGAGCTTCAGCAAGCCCATCATGAGCATGATTAGGTATATTGATACTAATCACCCATGTTTGGGTGAAATTTATGATGACATGGACTCCATGGTGGAGAAAATAAGAGCAATAATAGAGGCCAAGGAACATGACCCAACGGAAACGTTTTTCTTAATTGTGCAACAAATTATTGATGACCGTTGGAACAAGATGACCACCCCCTTACATCTCTTAGCAGTTGCTTTGACACCAAAGTTTTGTACCACAGAGATACTTGCACTGCCAAGGAGGGTGCCACCAAATAGAGATGTGAAGGTTGCCACTAGCTATAGGGCTGCATTTAGAAAGATATATTCAAATGATGAAACTTGAAATATTGTCTTGAGCAAGCTTGGCCAATTTGTATCTTCAAAATATCATGATACTACAGCTCTTCATGCCAGATATAGGATGGATGTTGATGAGTGGTGGTATGTACATGGTCAAGGCTCCATTTTCTTGTTGCCTCTTGCAATTAAAATTCTCTCCCAGTTACGTATCTTTTTTATTTTTTATTTTTTATTTTTATTGTTTTCCATTCGATGCTATCATATTAAAATGTTTTTACTTTATAATTTATGTTTTAAGTTTTTAACTAAATGTTGTATGCAAACTTAACAGGTTGCAAGTTCTTCTTCCACTCCTTCATCCACTCAATCAAGCACAATCATTTGGGTGCAAAAAACGTAGAGGATTTGGTCTGCATACCCTCCAATCTTCATCTATTGTCACATAAGGAACCTAAATATAATGAGGGTGTGACAAGGAATTGGGATCTAGCCCCTAAGTGTGCTGATTTAAATGCTATAGTTGAACAGCTTGCCCAATTCTCTATAGATGAGGCGGCTCTTGAACTTGACACAAATGTAGCTAGTGGGAGTGGAAATCCAATGGATTGTGGTTCAAATGTTGTTGAACCAAATGATGACCTTGCAATTGATGCTTATAATGAAGATGAATATGGAGATTAAATATGGGTCATGACTTGTAATTTGAATTTTCATTGTGTCATGACATTTTGAGACTCGAAAGTTGAATATTATCATTTTTGCAAATTATGAATATGATATTATGATATTATGGATATTTATTAGCAATTATGGATTTATGTATGGGAAAGTTACATAGTATGGATTATAATAATGGGAGTGACAATTTGTATTTTATAATTTTGATGTTTGAACATAAACATAATATGTGTGTGTGTGTGTTTATATATCTGTGTGTATGGACTTGTACCCAAGGGGAAAAAAATTGTCGTACTCGCAAATCCGTACCTGTACCCGAAACGGCAAATTAGATTTTAGGTGCTAAAATCTAGCATGTAGGTTATAAAAAAATCATAATTTCTTACAACTTAGTAGTCTTTAGAATTTCACTTCCAGAAAATTGGATTTAAGAATTTGTTTGTTCAGTTACACTAATTTTTTAAATGAATTCAATATTTTTTAGCATACACATCATTTTTCTAATTTTAACCTTTTTTGGAAATAAAATGAATAGGTTGTATTGAATTTATGCTGATTTAAACTAATTTGAAGATAAATTTATGCTGATTTATAGTAATTTATGTTGAGTTTAGGCTAATTTTTTTGTATTTAAAATTAAAATGTTGTACTTTGTACTTGTAGATTACATACAATGGCGATTACAGAAGCCTATGAAACAAGCTTAGGCTCAATTTTGGCCCAATCAATGCCAATTACAGCCACTTGTCCCTTGGAGCTAGAGACCCTACTTGGAAATATGCCATGGACCAACACCTGGCACAATTGGTTGCATGAGATGGAAGAACCTATATCATGGAGGTATAAATTGGCCTCAAATATCACCTTGCAAGCATTACTCATTGTGATGCCAAACCCTGTAGCAACAACACAAAAGAGATCAAACAAAAGATGTATGCACACCTTGCACTAACAACAAAGAAAATATTATCAAGGAAGAAGACAACGGCAGCCACAACAACATCCATAGCTAGTGGTCATGGTCATCAAATGCAAGTACAAAGATATGATACGGCATTTGAAGACACGGTGAGCTTCCTTCGTGGTCCACGCATATAAAGCACATTGGCATCCACTTCATCTACTTCAAGTGGAGCGCCTACACACACACCACATAGGTTATTTGTGCCCAAAAGCATACCTAGTGCACAACCATCATTGGAAGGTAAAGGGTGGAACAAGGAGGTGCATCAAGAAGAAAATAAGCCATGTGTCAATTTTTGGTACTTCAATAACCTTCCCTTCAATGTGGCAAGCAATTCTTATTAAGAGAATTTGATAGCAAGACTGGCAATAGTTGGAAAAGGCTACAAGGAACCTTCTTGGAAAGACTTAAGTGGGAAGTTGCTCACAAAAACAACTAAAGAGGCAAAGCTAGTAGGGGAAGAACAAAAGAAGCAATGGCGAAGGTATGGCTACACTATTCTCTCAAATGAGTGGACGAACAGAAAAAACCACATCATTATCAACTTTTTGGTAGCTTCAAATGGTGAGGTAACTTTTTTGAAGTCAGGTAATGCCTTTAACAAAGAAGAAAATGTAGAAACATTAAGTTCAGTGTTGGAGGAAAATGTCTTAGAGGTGGGCATAAAGAATGCAGTTGAAATTATAACTAAAACTGTAGCAGCATATGTGGTGGTTGGTTGGGAGATAGCTCAAACAAAAGCACCAATCACTCTTTTGGATGACATAGGCAAACTTGATTGGATGAGACAGATTGTAGATGATGCAAGAAGCATAATAAAATTTATTTATTGTCACCTTTTACTAGCTTCACGAAAGATCACACCAAAGGGAAAGAGTTGGTGTTATCAAGTGTCACAAGGTTTGCAATGATTTTCCTAATGTTGCAAAGCAATATTGGTCAGTTGACTTCTTGGAACAGATGTTTGTGAGTCAAGCATGGCTAGACTCATCATATTCAAAGAAGTCAAAAGGAGAGGATTGCAAGGATAGTTTGATAATGTTTTTGAACAAAGAGCTACAAAGTTCATGAAGCTAACCTCCAAACTTCAATTCTAAATTCAAATTGAAAGTTTTATTTTTAATTTTGGTCTTTCATTATAAATTTCTAAATTTATTCTTTTTGTATTTGTAAATTGCAGGTGTCGAAGCCCTTGGTTAGAGTTCTCCATTTGGTTGATTGGGACCAAAACCTAATGGAGTATATTTATAAGGGCATGGATAGGATCAAAGTGTCCATCTGAAACTATTACAAGGGAAGCAGCCTTAAATTTGATCCCATTTTGAAGGTCATTAATTAAAGATGGAACAATCAACTACACCAACCCATCCATGTAGTAGGGTACTTCCTCAACCCCAATTTTCCTATTCGTATAGCTTCTTAGATCTTAATGCAAACAATATGGAGAAGCTCATGACATGCATTCAAAGCATGACACCCAAGGTCAAAGTGAGAGACCTCATAATTCAAGAATTGCACAATAACTGACTGGTAGGGGTAAGCTCTTTTCTTCAAAACTAGCTATCCAAGGAAGAACCTCTTAATTACCAAGTAACAAAAATTGGAGTCTTTACATCACAATGATTGCACGCATCTTACAAGTTACAAATTTCAAATTTAAAAACTATTGATAATTTGATAAAATCATGTTTAATATTTTATTTTGTAGATTCTTGGTGAATAAATTGTGGTGCAAATACCCCAAATCTTCAAAGATTATCCCTTTGCAGTTTGTGCCAACCTTATAGAACATCTAGTTGCAAAAGAAGGGTAGAGAATAAATCAAAGGAGGTCATTGATTTGGATGACATTGATCCTTATAGCGATTGGACAAGGAGGGATGACAGGTCCCCATTGTTCACTTGATATGAGATTCTTGAATTTAGGAGGCAAGCAATGGAGGATGTAACAATAGCTATAGGATTGGATGACATTGATAAGCCAAAAGAGGAGCCCTTGACATCTACTAGTATGATAGAGATCAAGCTAGAGCCACAAGCACAAATTTCTATGCCAAGTGAGGAGCCGCAACAAACTACAAGATTTAGAACCTCAACCTCTCCCAAAATCTTCACTAGATTAGTAAAGAGGAAGATATATAATGTTGCATTTTGTAATATGTAATTTATGAATTATGATGATGCTTTCAAAGGCAATCATCATAAATTCATAATAGTTGTCAGCTATCTAGTATCAGCATTCTGCATGATTATGCAATTTTGTACTGAATTCGTATTCAAAATAATCAAATCAAAAGAAAACACTTTTGTACTCATTTATGAACTCATTGGGTACATTTTATCATTGAGTTTCACAAAAAAAAAGGTGTTACTAAAGAAATTTAATCAATTCTTTAAGTTGATGAGTTAATTGCCGAGTCACAAATTTTGGGTCTATTGAGTTTTTGCCAACTTCAATTCTGCCAACTATGATTTCAATTATATTATTGGCGATTTATATATGGAGTCCCTGTTATCACTTGAACCTGCACCCCTGTTTCCTAAGCTATCAACTCAGCAGGCTTGTGACACATGGGAACCCTCCTAGGCCTGTGGGTTGCCTAAAAATTGGAGTGAACCTCCAGAGTAAGCTGGTTCTTTTCAAATTCTGCACCTAAACTAACAATTTCTTCAGGGAAAAGAGTAAGGAGGAGAACATGTAAAACTGAAATCTAAATCTAAGGTGATTGCACCAAATGATATGTTGAAATCCAACTAAGCAAAAGATACACAGTATAACAGTGATAATAAAACTCTTTTACACTAACCAACAACCCATGATCCTTGCATCAATGCTTCATAAGAAGGCTGGATAATCACAGTCCTAAGAGGAAAAACTCCTTTCACAACCTAAGACTGATAATTACTAAAAAACACAGCTTATGACTTGCAAGAACATATGTATTTCTGTATAAGGCATCAACAGAAAGTGCAATTTTAAGGGGGGCAAAAAGCCAACCACAAAGAACTGACTAACACTAAAGACACAATAACAGAAAAGATGAGAAGTAGAGATGTATGCCAAGCTATTATCCCTGCCAAAAAGGTATCACCAAGCTCTGTAATTCTTGAAAATGTGTTACAAAAACATTCCTTCCTGCAGAGAGAACTCAAAAATTACAGTCTGCTAAAGGATGAATGAATCAGAACCCTAATCAAAATGAAGGCTTCTAGTATATGTGCTTTTTTCCAAGGCAGTCAAAAAGGCTCCACCTCCTCCTTTTAGGTCGAGCAAACTCAAAAAACCCACCTTTTTGGCCCCAAACATGTCTGAAAAGGAATGTACTTGAGCCAAAAAGTCAAGCCACCCATTCTGCAACCATAAAACCCCATAAATGCATCATAAATGACTCTGAAATATCTCTGACAGGCCTGCAAGCCCTCATAAATGCAAAAATATCTCTCCCTGACCTCCAAACAAATATCTGATAAAGTGATTTTTTTTAAAAAACATGATTACCTAATTGAACATTTGTTTGATTTTATTTTATTTATATTTAAAGTAAAGGCTTTAATAACTTAAAAACAATAAAATTATTTTATTTAAAGTGATAAATAAAAATAAATCACTTTAATAGGATAATTTTATTATTTTTATTTATTAAATAATAAAATGTAATAAAAAATATATTTAATTAAAGTGTTTTAATTTACACTTTAGTAAATAAATTCCTTTATTATATTTTATTACATTTTTACCATAAATATAAAATAAAATGAAAAAAGCACATGTTTAATTAGGCAATGATTTTTTTTTTTTAAAAATACTTTAAAAAAAAAAATTCATTCATTTGCATGTATTTGAAGGACATACTTCTTAAGTGATTTAAAATCACTTAATAAGATATGGGGGAAAAATAAATAAAAACTAAGTGATATTAAATCACTTAAGGAGTAAGGTAAAGGTTACAAAAAATGGCTCCCCTCCTCTTAGGTATTTCACGAGGAGAAAGAGAGAGGAAAAAAGAACAAAGGCAAAAATGAAAACCCAAAGTTTTCATTCCCCACTTCATTCGATATCTGGAAACTTCTCTCTGAAGCTGGGCGCCGCTAGGGTTTGAACCGGGCGTGAAAGGAGAAAAATATCAGTTTCTTTCTGTTGTTGGGTGCTGAAATGAGTGCTGGGCCTATTGGGCGTTCGAAACTTGATCTCCCTTCTGTGTATTTGTTAATTCCGGGCCTATTTAGGGAGCCGCCGTGGAGATTTTCTTGTATTTCTGAGTATTTCCTGGGGCGTTCGAAGCTTGATCCCTGCTGCTGGGCGCGATTTTTCCTTGGCTTTTCACTCTGCTTACAGGTTCGCCATTTTTTACTAAGTCTGGAAGGAAAATTCGTATTTTATGAATCATTGCATGGCTTTTCAAATTTAACCTGAATATTTCTAAACACGTTGAAGAAACAGATAAACATAAAAAATATATGTTTGAAACCCCTCCACAGTCTCCATCTTTAATATTGCTCCCAGTATTGCCTCTGTGTTTTTGTTGATAACTTTAGAACGAAGGTTGACGCCATCCCTTTCAATTCCTTGCATTTTCTGTATATTAAGAAACACATACAGGTCACCAGCTGGGTTTTAGAAAGAATTGCAAGCATTTTCGCCATTAATGGCTACCACTGTTTACCCTTTTTGATATCTTCTGCTCTGGTTCTGATTTTTTCCACTAATTCTGGAAGGAATATTTGTATCTTATGAATTATTGCATGGCTTTTCAATTTAACCTGAATATCTCTGCCTCTGCCTTGTAAATTGATGACAATAATAACTCCCTCATGTCATAGTCATTGGATGCGTTACCTATCATCTGCATCATCTCAAGATCTGATTTAACACCCAGGGCATAAAACTGGAACTGTAATTGACAAGAAATTAACTGTGATCACTTGTCTTCCACCACACCATTTATCATCTTTTGATGTCTTGATGATTTTGACAAATACTTTCTTCTTATAAGTGGAAAATCCAGTTGTATGAGGTGTGTATATTGCCATCCAGCTTGGAGTATTTGATACCCATATCCGGTGAGTGCATCGCTCTTCTTGTGCAATAAAAAACCTTTTCAGTCCCATTTATAATGAAATACCCTCCAACTTCGAATGAACAAACTCCTTCTTCAAGTAACTCCTTACAACTTAGACTGCTCAAGTAGCAAAGATGCGATTTGACCATGATAGGAATTTGTCCAACAAACACTCTTTTCCGCTCTTTACTAACAACTTGTCAGATTTTTTATTTTTTTTTTTTGCATCATTCATTACTTAACTTGAACTGCTTTTTGATTTGTCATTTGTTTTCATCCCTTCCTGAATGTAAACCTGGAGAGCCTCTTCAGCATCTTGATCTTTTGGAAATTTGCAATTCTTGAGTTGGTCATTAATATAGGCCCAAACTTTTTCCTTTCTTCGAAAACATTTTAACTCTGCCTCACACTCACTGAATTCAATTCCTATCGTTTGCATCATCTCAAAATCTGATTCAACACCCAGAGCATAAAACATAAGCACAACTGGAACTGTAATTGACAAGAAATTAACAGAAATCACTTTTCTTCCTACACACCATTTGTCATCTTTTGATGTCTCGAGGACTTTGACAATAACTTTATTCTTGTTCATGAAAAATCCACCTGTGCAAGGTGTGCAAATAAAGACCTTCAAATTTATGACTTAATACAGATGAATTTATTAAACTCTGGAACTAAACAAGTAGACCTTTACATTTTGAGCAAGTAGACACCTGTGAGACAACCCCGAACGACATCCTCTGTGTTTTCTTCACATGGCCTTTGCCTCTGCAATCTTGATATTTACGACTGCTTGCACCAGACTTTTCCCCATTCCTTATGCAACTTCCACAAGTCTTCCAGAAAATGTATCAAACTCCTTCATAACTCCAAAAACTGCTTCCTTGATCCATCTAACAATTTTGTTCGGCAGTGTGTTCATTTGCTATCCTCTACAAGCTTCAGGACTGAACCTTTCTGTGCTTCTTTGAGTTCCTTGGGTGACCCTTAAGTCCTTCAGACTTTCACGTGGACTATCTTCATGCATGCTGCCCTTTTTAAATAACAGTCTTGAAAAACTCTAAATGGCTGTGATTGATTGCTGTCCATACTGACTTTATTTCCTGTCTGTATCATTTTCTGAAATATGACTGCATGCCTTTGTGAATTGATCACTGTGATTGTATCTTTGATTATATGCATTTCTTCCATAATTGTATTTAATGGTATCTTGCATTGTGTCAGAAAATGTCTTCGTCATGATTGTTTTGTTATTCTTTTTCCCTTTTATCACCAGCTCTGATATAATTTCATTGTATGAGACCCTGCTATCGTTTCACATGAGCTGGGCTCAACCCTTGTGGGAGCCTCATTCTTCTCCACTCATTTTTGTGAATTTTGTGACCAGCAAGCTGTCCTTTCTCCTAATCCTGTACATGAAACAAACGTTAGCAAAAATATGCATATGTATGGTGATTTTCCTTTGATCTGATATGCGCCTTTCGAGATCCCTTTGTGATGCGAGTTATATGCATCTGATGCATGTAGGGATCATATATATATATGCATGCATTAGTACACATGTTAAAAATGTAGTCAGCCATTGCTTAGAACAAAATGTTCTAACGCATTACATGTTTCAACTCTTTTGCAGATATCAGAAGAAAAACAGATACGGACCAGGGTGAAGCAGCAAGACAAAGGCGACATCGAGCCTGCTTCAACTGTTCCAGTCATTCAGGCAATGACTGGTTCCATTCTTGACATGCCTTCCTCATTTTTTCTTTTGTACTTGTGTATACATATTTGTATATTTCCTTTCTGCACTGGATGCATGTAGCTAGTCTCACGGCTCTTTGTGTGGGATGTATGTTTGAATATGAATAAAATACTTCTCCTTTTGATGAGATGTCTCTCTCTTTTGTTGTTACAGACTAGAAGTATTTAAAAATACCATCTTTAGCTCACTCCTTAGTGCAGTTGGAAACACAAAAATAGAGAATTAGTACATACTTGCTTCTTTTGTAAAAACTAGCATCTCTTTAACCTATTTTTCAGCTAGAAGCGAAAAATAGGTAACAGTCCCAACACAAAAATAGTAGAAGAAACAATGATATTTAATATACAAACTATAACATTGATTAAGAGATATTAAGAACATATAATACTACCTCAATCTAACATAGTCAAGTAGGCTAGATCTATCATAATACTATCAACATATACTGCCCACCACATACAAAATGTCAAAAACTAATGATAATCAAACCATGCATAGGCAGCACTAACATTCTTCATAATTAAAAATCAACCATGAGGTGAATACTATCAGAGACAAGAACATAAGAACCATGAATTAAATAGGAAAGAGTACATATATAGCGAGAAGAAAACCAAACATACTATAGTAGACCACCACAAGAACACAATGACCGTTTTACCAACCGCTGCTAAGGTTTACAATGACCCATCGCTCCAAAAACCTTATTGTAAATACCATACTCGAATACCGAAGTCATTTCCACAAATGGAGCAAGCGGACCGTTCACAAAAACAGCATCGTGAAGCTTAATTCCCTAAACCTCAACTCTTCATAGTACCCTTATAAGATTTCACCTCCACAAGTGGCATGGTAATTCCACTTGTGAGTTCCAACATTCCACTGTGAAATGAGACCACTATATCCTGCACTGCCAACCTCAATCCTAATTGATGTCTCCAATATTTGATTATTTACTTGCATCTAGTGGAAATAGTGTTGTTTATTATCTCCTCCATAGCTTCCCCTATAACACATTTCTTAATCTTACCCAAGCCAAACTGTTGCATAACTCTTTGCAATTCTATTTCCTCCTCCCTTTGATCTACTACACCTAAAACAAGCACTTGCAAGATTCAATCCCTAACATTGTCAATCACAACAACAAAATTCAACTATCACTTGAAATCTAACATTAAACATTGCCCTCAAGCATAGCAACCCACTATTTGCTAAATCATCCATACCTAATATAGTCTTTAGTACTCTACTAAACTACGATTCCATACCCCCCCCCTCCTCCCCACATAGACAAAAACTATGTCACGAGATTCAAGTTCGTATTCGAATTCGACGACAATAAAATTTGAATGAACTTTGGCAAGGAGAAAAATTTCAGATTAAATTCACCTTCTATAAATATGATGTTTAAAAATATAATTGATAAATCCATAAATATAAAACAATATTATATTAAATTTGAATATGTTATTAAGAAATTTATAAGCAATATAATATTATGTTTAAAATTTTAATTTTAATATTATTAATACTTAAATCATAAAGATATTAATAATAAATATATTTTAATTAAAATCGACATTGTTTTAAAAAAAATAAACATAAAAAAGATATTAAAATTTATTTAACTAAACAAAAAATAAAAATAAAACTTTTGTTGCAATAAAAAGACAAGTGATTACAACGTGTCATTGTTGATGCTTTATACTCAAGCCCTTGATGGAATAATGGATGGAGACAATGAAGCAAACCCAACCAATATGGGTGTAAACACTATAAGTAGTTGGTATGGGTAGAGCAATGCGGCAGCCACTACGGGCACGACGTTCATTAGCATCAACCTCTGGGAGATCAAAAAAGAGCTCAAAAGAATTTAGATAGCGAGATAGGGTCGATTCTGTCACAAATCAATCCACTTGAATTCATCTTGCTCGAGTGAACAACATCCCCACACAAATGACTTAGACTTTTGGGAAAACTATAAAAATATTTTAATCTATTCCAATGTAGATTCAAGGAAACCCAACCAAGCCAATATAAAATCCCAACCAAAGTGTACAAAACATGTAAGCCCTTATTCGTATGAACATTAGGGTGAACGAGAACGAATTTATTAGATTTTTTTGAAGTTCATTGAATTTTGAATTTCATCGATGAATATCGGCAAAACCCATATGACTGGGGTTAAAAACCTTTCTCAAACGATAGTCTATAATAAGGCCTTGACATGACAGCTCCCTAGATGATTCCTCTCACACCATTTCACAGATAATACTACACAAAGTAACAGCTAAAAACCTAAAAGAAGAAGCTCAACCATCCAAAAACTACATCCAACACAAACCAAAATAAAGCCGCAAGTTTTCCCACCTCTCTACATGATGCCTCATAAATAATTTCCGAGGCGATTCACAATGTAGAGTATCATCGTATAAAGTGCACAAGCAATAACATGATAGCATCAATAAAATGGCAGCCTCTCAACACTTATATTGCATACATAATAACACATATCACCACAGATAACAATTACAACAGCCAATTCTCACCAATTAGAAGGTCCAATCTTCAATCTCCCTACTTTCAACCAATGTGAAGCCCATTTAATGCACTCCTTGACTAGCCAAGAAAGATGCCATTCTATTTTGAGACCTATAGCAATGCACCACCATAATACAATTGAATTTCGTATTCCATTCCAGATCTTCTACTAAGATCACTTTTAGTATCCAATTCAAGCAATTGCCTTTGTTATACGCATTAATATTATCTATGAATCACCTTCAAACCCCACATCACTATATCCTGCCCTATAAGAAGCATTTATACCTTCAAGTAATACTTTTCATTCCACATATTAGTTTCTACACCTAGATATTTCAAACCACCTAGCACAAAGTCACCTCTATTGTTTTCTAAGGCGTAACCTGCTCCAGCTAGGCCTAGATTTCCTTTGGATGCACCACCAAAATTCAACTTGACCACACTTCTTGGTTCTTAATTCTGCCCTACCATCTTTCATCTATTAACCCTTGAACAGGGGAAAACCTAGTATATATAATATTAAATGCAATTTCCATACACTAAAAAGAAGAGTTCCAGCTTGCATCTAGCACATCTTCCCAATGAGGTTGTATTCATTCTCCACTCAAAGTAAGAGAACGATGTTGTCACTTCATATATTGATATTTTGAGGTTAAAGCGGTTTATCTGATGCATAAGCCAAACCAAGTATAACATGCAAATTATAACAAATGCTAATGGAATTTGAAAATAGGGTTGTATTCATTCTCAACTCAAAGTAAGAGAAACAATGCCATTGCTTCATATAATGTCGTTGCTTCATTTATTGATATTTTGAAGTTAAAGTAGTTTATCTTATGCACAAGCCAAACTAAGTTTAACATGCAAATCATAAGAAATGCTAATGGAATTTGAAAATATAAGTATTTGCTCACTGATTCAGATATAAGATTGTGAAAATGCAGTATTGATCAGTTGCTCAAAATAAAAAGCTACTCAATGAAAGTGGAAGTTTCAGTCAGAAAAGATGACCAATATGTATTTCTCCACTTACACTCGAATCAAAATTGTAATCAATGCTGCAATCTCAAACATGGGGAAAAGGAGGTCCAATGGTGTCTCAAAGACAGGCCAAATCAAATTTCATTTGACAGAGTTAAACATGAAAATTCAAGGTATCATATAGCCATAATCAATTAGATGAAATCAAACAAAAGATAATGATAAATCTACATTGAACATCTTGTTACTGACTAAACGACAACTAATTTTTATTTAGCGTGCAGGTGAATTGAAAAAAAAAGAGGGGGGATGTAGGGGAGCATACATCAAGATTAAGAAAACGCAAACATCATTCAGATTAAAGACAAAGAACATAAACCCACTCACATTACTTTTGGAGGAGAGACAGAGAGTTCAAAACCTTCACGGCGCATATTTTCAATAAGTATACCTGGAACATATCATCAGATAAAGTCAATAAACTAGAGAGATATTCTCAAATTTTCAATTACAAAACTTTAGGAAAAAATCAACAGAAATTCAGAAACACAAACATGATTAGAACATACCGAGTTGCATTTCTCCCCTACCCTGAACTTCAAAGGAATCTGTGCCTGGAACCGCCACAACATTTATAGCAAGATTACACTCCGCTTCAGCTTTCAATCTCTCTCCAATTTTGGCACTAGTTAGCTGCAAATGAAATCAAAAAGACAAAACATCCAATTGATCAATTCCACATGGTCTCCATGAAGACATAAAGTAGATGGTGATCAAAGACCTCATACTGAGCAGACTAAAATTATTTTATTATAAAATCTTATTCAAAGATCTTTGGGGAAAAAGGAGCGAAATCTAAAAATGAAACACCCTCTTACCAAAAGCATCTAGATATAGGTGGCACCCATCTATTCTAAAAAACAGCAACAAGTTCGTAAATAATAAACTAAAAATGGCCTCCTAAAACATAGCTAACAAGTGCTGCCTCAGATCTTCGGAAATAAAAATTAAAAATTAAAAAACTCTTCCAAATAAAGGCTTCTAAACATAATAGTCTTGAATGTGCCACTCCTTGTTAAAGAAATAAAACTCCCAAATAAAAGTTGTGCCCAAATCTAAAAGAATCTTGTATTTTTGGCTGACTGTAACTGTACAATCAACATTATTTGATATCAGATTTTTTGAAAAGAAATTCAACATGTGAGTCAAACATGAGTTGTTCTAGCTTTCATTCTACAAGTTTGCTGTTTAGTGAATCTTTTGAACATTTGTGCTTAAGTTTTGAAAAATAGTCAGCTTTTGCAAGAGATATAATTATAAACAATGCATTTAGGAGCTCTAATAATTTAATATGTAACTCCTGATTATTATGTAACTAATAATAAATAAAAGAAAGAGAATCCTCCTGAAAATATATTTCAAACAAAATCACATTGCATTATTTATAACAGATACCTGGTTCCCATCACGGCCAGCAAGTGAGGAGTCATTCACACTAAAAGTCATAGAAATTGTAGGAGGGTCCAGTTCTACTTTTGGCAATGCAGTTGTCGCCTGCAATAATTAGAAGAAACTTTCAAATCTTATCAAACACCAGTATATAGCATAAAAAACAGAAAAATAAAAATTGTCAGCTGCAACATTCCTAAAGCACTCAATATTATTACAAGATGCCTAAGCAATTTGGCTCTGCCAAACTTGCCTAAAAAATATCAATGGTAATTGAAAGGAGCAACCAGAGAAGCAATGTCTGACTGTGGATTACTTCATTTTATATAATGTGTACGCTGTCAATTTATATATAGAAAGAGAGAGAAAGAAAATATATTAATGTCCACAACTGTTACTGTAGTGAAGTGCTATGGCAAAAAGGTCCCAGGAACTCAAACAAACAAAATAAAGTAATTAAAAGCAAGAAAACAAAGAAATTTACAAGGATAAACCTAACACAGTAACATGTAAACAAGTACAAGTGCAAATAGCTAAAAAGAGGACCCTAACACAAGTTGGGTGCTGATTAAAACCAAATCTAGCGACCAGGGCCAGAAGCAAAGACCATCAGTTGTCTGTACCTTGGCACATATAGGAAGAGCCAACAACACTCCATCTATCACTATGGGAATACCAACACAGGATATGAATATGCTCATTGGTGAGCATCCAGAGTTAAGGGAGCCAAGCTGGGAAATCCTAGGTGGTAGTCACTTACCCTTCGAAAATTCATGCTATGATTTTTTATTTTGTCCAGGTAACATGTTTTAGCACACTTGGGGTTTCGGGTCCCCTCAAAACATGTTTTAGCACACCAACTTTAACTCCATTCTTTTACATGCAGTCACAAAACAGAAAGTATGATATTGGACAGCCCATCACGTCTGTAGTCCAAATTCTACTTATAACATATCACAATAACTATCAGCATGCATTACATTTTGATCACAGAATGTTGAAGAAGGCTGTAGCTGCTGCCAGTTTCTCTCTTTGTACTGCTCCTAAATTTTCGATTGCTTTACATCCTAGATTCTTGGGCACATTGTTTTCTGGTTTGAACAGTTGCGTTTTTTTCAAGCTCATGAATCACTCACTATTAATAGGAAAATTTATTTCCCCCTTCTTGTCAAAATTCAAAAGATTTATTTGTGACAAGTAGTTTGCTATTCCATTTCCAATGATATAAGAACAGAGTGTGGTTAATGCAAAGCTGTTAGAGCATATTTAGCTATTAGTTGCTATTATACAACTAGTTATGCTTTTCTGCTTAAGTTCACTTAGGAGTGCTTATTTTAGTTGTGCATCTAGTTGTATTCAGAGTTGAGCTTTATTTAGCTCCTCATGCTTGCACTTTAGTTCTCCTAAATTAAGCTCTATGCTTTCATTTAAGCACCTCATTTAACAATTGTATCTCATCCTGTAAATCTGTATTCTTCGCTTTTAATTATTATAGCATTCTTTTGTACAGCTCTCGTTTGTGGAAGGTGTTTTTGTTTGTTGTTTGATCTTGCAAGCTTGTGTTGCAAAATTCAACATGGTATCAAAACTTTGAAAATTTAGCATGGTATCAAAGCTTAGGAAATTCAACAAAAGCAACAACCATCACTAAACAGAAATGTGCATCAGATGTATTACATTGCTTGGTATTGACCATAATTGACCTCAAGTATAGATGCCTACAAGAAAAAGAATGATTTTACCACGCTTTGTCCAAATTTAGACCATGAACACTTCAGAGGATAAATGCAAACATTTTCTTCTATCCCGTGAATAGTTATAAAAGATTTCCAAATCTTGAGCAAAGCTAGCTGCAAAGGCTCAGGTTCTCTTCACAAAATAAAACCAATGGCTAAATCTGTGCTAACTTAGCTTTATTATAGAAAAATGAAATAGACAACAACTGATTTGTTTTTTAAATAGAAGTCAATTGTGTATCATTAATAGAAGTAAATATTAAATAGCATTCAGATCCTGTTCATCTGTAGAAAAAACTGCCAAGTTACATGAGGCTCTGAGCACAAACATCACATTTAATAAAAAGCTATCTCTGTAGCAAGTTATCTTTTGAATCATAATTACCAAAATCAGCAAATAATCACAAAAGCATGCTTTATCAGTGCTCAGCTTCCATGACAATTGTTTGCAAAAATCACGACTACCGATTTTCTTCCATTTGACTAAGTCAACCAATTTTTTTCGACAAAATAACAATTTTTCGTATAGATTGTTTTCTGCATTTTTAACATCTTATTGTCTTCTTTTCTTTTTTTTTAACAGACTAGTATAAGAAAAAAATTGACAGTTTAACCGAATTTGAGGAAGCAAAATCAAATTGACACTCATTGCACATAGTGACACAACTATTCCAACCTCTAAGTAAGGCCTTAAAAGGGTTTTTTTTAATTTCTTAGTTCAGTTTGGACCCTATTTTACCATATCCTAATCCTAACTGTAAATCCTGAAAAAAAGTTCATGGTATTGAGTTACAATTAGGGATGTTGTTAGTACATTGTCACCCTAAACTCTGAATTTTTAGGGCTGTGGTTTTTAATTTTTATTTTTGTACACCCTAACCCTGAACCCTAGATTTATTTCAAGGGTTAAGGTTAAAGTTAGCATTTTTTTGCTTTTGTATGCTCAAACACTAACCCTCAACCTTTGAAACCTTGAATTTTTTCAGGTTTCTCATAATGGTAAAAGAATTAGTTTATAACATGTGTATATACTAATGTTTAGCATATTAATGTAATTATTTTGCTTTCATGCCCCTCTATATTACACAGAACATAACATTCAGCAAATTTACCCTTATATCGTAGGAAGACCTGACCCAAGAGTATATTTGAGGGCTATAGAGGCTTGTTGAAATTGGTGATCAGATAGGACAGACAAAAAATATAATGTCTTCACAAATAATACTTCACACTGTGAAACTGGATTATTAATAAATGCGGTTCAGACTTCTAAAGAATGACACAGGTTCAGTCTGTCTTAATGTAAGATTCAATTTGTTGATGAAGAATCCAATGTGCAGGTGGTAATACACGAATTGCTGAAGTTATTGGATACACGATATGCTGTAGATAACAATGAATGAACTGCTGAAGTAATAATACGAACTGATGTAGTTATTAGATGATTCGATTACCTTTTGAAGAGAGGAGGAATCGAATCATATATACGTGGATGGAGGAAGCCAATCAACACGTCTTTTCCAAGATCGGTTTCATATCAACAACCATGTCTTCTTCAAGAATTACGTCTCCTCATTAACCATTAGTTACATTTGATTGATACGACCTTTGGTGGCAGGTTAATGAATACGTCTTTATAACAAAGAGTGGCGGGTTTGCAATTATGTATTGCAAGATTGATTAATATAATTTATTAACGGTGAAAAGCCGATAGGCCATTCAAATGTTTAATTATTAAGTCAGCCCTGAAAAATCCGACCGAAGCTATGATTCAACACTCCCTCTAGGGAGGAATCCTTCTAGATGTCTACAAGACACATCACCTCATTGTGATGTTGACCACAATGGCTACACCCATATGTGGAAGGGAAAGATATCACCTCACTGTGATATCAACCATCATGGTTTATCAATAGATATCACCTCATGTGATATCCACCATTATGGCTTATATATAGATATCCCCTTATGTAATATCCACCATTATGGCTTATCCATAGATATCACCTCATGTGATATCCACCATTATGGCTTATATATAGATATCCCCTTATGTAATATCCATCATTATGGCTTATCCATAGATATCACCTCACGAGATATCAACCATCATTGTGAGATCGTCACCTCACAATGATGGTAAGATGCACAAGTGTTCATCATTGTGAGATCGTCACCTCACAATGATATTCACCATGGCTCATCCAGAGGGTAAACACACAAGTACAAGAAAATCACCACGAACTCTCTCACATGGTGTTGTCATGGCATCACACACATGACATCCACCATGAACCATATCAGAGGGTGGGGATAAGGGCTTACACCTCAAATCTCTCTCAAGGAGAGATGCATTAACAAGAGTTTACACTTTAAACATCTTTTGAAGAGAATAATCCATTAGTATATATATATAAACAAATCAATGAAGCAGAGACTCAATCTCAGCTAGAGCTTCATTCTCCACCATACCAAGCTTACCTCGAAAGTACACAAACTTTACTCTGGAGAGAGGCTTGGTGAGAATGTTTGTTGTTTGCTCATCAATACTAATGTATCTCAACTAAATAGCATTCCTTTCCACCATGTCTCTAACATAGTGATACTTGATCTCCACATGCTTCATTCTATCATGAAGTACAGGGTTGGAGTCTGAATCATTCCAAGCTCACCAAGTATCATGAAACTCCATCCCATGAATCATAGTCCCCTGACTGCTATAATTTCCTGATCACTAGAGAAACCATCTCGACATGGCCTACTCCCTCTAAACCATTATGACCAAGATCCTTGGAAGTCAACTGAAGCAGATCCTTTAGCTGCTCCCTCTGTCACGTAAGCATATCGTGCTCACATGGTCCCAATCATGGAAGATATTTTGTTCCAAGAGACTCTCATCATCTGTCATGATCCACATACGGTTGAAGGTGCTAGATCCAAGACCACCTTGGACCTACTGTCATAAGATTGAGCCCTAGACCAAACAGGAATATGACCATCCTTAGATTAGAACAAAGTCCCCTCGCAGTTCACTCCCTTCTACCAAAGGGTATCTTGATGTCAACCTTCTGATCTCCTTGTTCAAGGCTGCCTCTAATGGTTTGTCAAACTCCCTCTGAATCTCCAAGTACTTGCATCAAGTAGCCTTGATCTTCCTTATCATCCCCAGAATATAATTACTCTCCTCCTTCAAAATCCTATCCATCATCATATAATGAGAAACCACAATGTTTTGCTCGATGATTGTGCTGGGAGGAGAAATCTAGAACTGTATGACGCCAATCTTGGCATTCTCAATCCTAGTAGGCCCACCGGCTGTTATCGCTTGTTTGTTCGCTCCCATCTTGGACATTGACCATTACCCCGTCATCGACTTGTCATCACCAGCCAGTATACATTCTCTTATGTACAGGGGCAACTCCGATCTGCAGCTTTGATAAGCAGACCTGATGCCTTTTAGATCGAATTCCTTCAAATGTTGCTATGATTAACCTAGGATCATTGCCACAACCCTTGTCGAACCATGATGGATTTAGCAGAGGGTACTCAACTCCCCGCCAAACTACAAACATGACAAAGACGGGCCTGTCATAGGACTGTAGAACAAAGCTACGCCAAAGCTCAAACACAAATTCTGAAAAAAAATACTGATCTCCACATAATGAAGCCAAATAATAGAGAGAGAAAAGTTCGTCCAAAAAAACAGTGATCTGGTCCAACAAAAAAACAACAATCTTCCAACTAATTGCAAAGACGAATAAAGCTCTCGATCTAAAAGTTTGAGACAATGAGCCCCTGGCCAAATTGGATTTCACAATAGGCCTCACAATGAAAAAACCCGATCATGAAATACGATCCGCCAACATAATGATATGCCTCTAATGAATGGCGATGTCGATAGGTATATAAGACCGCAGTGATTAAACATTGATTCAGGCAAATATCAAAGGGGCTTGTGACTTCAAACACAGGTCAGAACCAGAAATCGCCGCCGAAACAAACCCCTCGCGCGTGCCACCTCAGAACATGACGTCAGGTCGTGAATCTACCAGCCATGAATCTCAAAGCCATTGCGATATCGTGAGTGCGATATCGTTTGGATTGAAGGAAACTCGTTATCTTTGCCCAACGACTCTGACCAATAATCTTTCTGGCATCCATGCTGGCAGTATCAAAACTCCACGAATTGTTCACAATATGATGCGCAGAATCATCTCTACCTTGCAATCACACCCTTCCCTTTCGATGCTACTTGTGTATAGCGCAGAAAGAATATGAAGTCCATAGAATAACTATGGCATCAATACATGAACCCAATAATGTGACTGTCACCAGAACACTGTTAATTAACTTCGGGCTTGTCTCAATACGTGATGAATTAGCCAATCACCAATATAAACTGATATAATACTACCATTACACAACCGGCTGGTTGTGTCACTACTCATGGATAATAACATTCATTTTGAATTCACACAGGCTCAGATTTAATCTCCACCAGCGCACAAACACAGGAGCGTACATCCTGCTTTGATATCATGTTGAAATTGGTGATCAGATTGGACGAACAAAAACAATAATATGTCTTCACAAATAATGCTTCACACTGTGAAACTGGATTATTAATAAATGTGGTTCAGACTTCTACAGAATGACACAGGTTCAGTCTGTCTTAATGTAAGATTCAATTTGCTGATGAAGAATCCAATGTGCAGGTGGTAATAGTTAATATAGGAATTGCTGAAGTTATTCACGATATGCTGTAGATAACAATGACTGAACTGCTGAAGTAATAATACGAACTGCTATAGTTATTAGATGATTCGATTACCTTTTGAAGAGAGGAGGAATCGAATCATATATACGTGGATGGAGGAAGCCAATCAACACGTCTTTTCCAAGATCGGTTTCACATCAACAACCACGTCTTCTTCAAGAATTACGTCTCCTCATTAACCATTAGTTATATTTGATTGATACGACCTTTGGTGGCAGGTTAACGAATACGTCTTTATAACAAAGAGTGGCGGGTTTGCAATTACGTATTGCAAGGTTGATTAATATAATTTATTAACGGTGAAAGGCCAATAGGCCACTCAAATGTTTAATGATTAAGTCGGCCCTGAAGAATCCGACCAAAGCTATGATTCAACAAGGCTATGGTAACAAGGAGACTAGCAAAAATTACATACAATTATCTACTACAAAAAATTACATTCTTCTATCTCTTATCTCCTTCTTCTAGTGATATGTTGTTATTGGTTAAGCAAGACTCCACATTAAAGGTCTAGTGCAGCAAAAGGTGTTAATAATTTGTTACCCAATTCTAAGACTCTTAGACAAACCCAAGACCTTTTTATACCATCTAATTCAGTGCTATTGTACTCTCATACCACTCTACTTCCACATACCAGGGGATTCGAAAGGTTTAATATATTAAGAGGATTGCTCTTTCATACCATCAATCTTCCACATACCTTTGGATATATATGGAGCTATGGTATGTTGGGTAATTTGGCTTACCGAAGATATAAGCATATCAGATGGCAAGAGCAATAAGATTTCTTCTAGGAGTGAGCAGGAGAAACCTTCAAATAGTTATAACCCTAGCCACCATTTTTTAATATTTGATCATCATGCTGCACAAGGGAGAGCTTACAATCACATATAGACTTATAGCACAGAGGTACTGAACACGAATAGAATCATGCAAGTTTGTGGCCTTAAATGCAATGGAAACATTTATTGCTTCTAATGGCATTTGGCAAAAGTGTTAACGCCATGATGTAAAGACTTACAAACAATGCTTTCTAGATTTCACCCATCAAGCCTTGAGGGCTCTTCAGCCATACAAATGGTAAGGCAAACAAGGCAAAGACAAACACACAAATGAAATCGAGTTCTTCTCAAGCTAGAGTCAATCATTATGATGGTAGTGAGTGACCACAACCACCTATCAGAGTCTTTCTTTACCTACTAGATCACACAAACCTAAGACTTGGAGGAAACATTAGCACCTTCTTTCCATCACACACTACACTAGGAACACATCCAACATTAGAGAGTACAAAGTGGAGGAAGAGTGTCCAAACACAAGCTTATATTAAAGTATTATTGTAATATTTAGCATATCATGGTCAATTTAGTCTTTAGGATAGACTTTAGGAATATTCTCTATTCTTTCGCTTTATTAGTAGTAAGTCTTATTCCTTTTAGTTGTCAATCTTATCCTATTCAGATAAAGCACTTTGTAATATTATTTAAGGATACTTTCACTCCTTGTTTGATATCGAATATCTTGGTAATCATTTTGTGTTATATTTTTTGTAATATGATATCAAAGCCCAAGTCAAGTTCTTGGGATCAATGAATGCGTGAGATCTACGGACTATTGAAGTGATGACTCGTGCATGTGACATGAAAGGACCAAAAGGACATCATACAAAATCAGTTAGGATTTCAATTTTTTTATGATTTTTTTGTTGATAAAATCGTGGTCTTACTAAAGGTGAAAAACACACCAGTTTGGTGTACAGCTTCACCTGTCTTTTTCATCTAACAATCTTGCAAGTTATTCTTCCAGAAATCACACTAGATTTCTGCAACTTTCTGCAGCATTTTTCTTGTGAAAATTGTGAGTTTTTTGTTTTTAAAAAGCGTGATCGCATATGTGGCAAAAACCAACAACCAATATAGTCTAACATCACATGGGAAAGAGATGGAAGGTTGCGATTGGAAGATAATCGACTAGGGAACTATTTTGTCTCCAAATCTACGTTTTGACCAAAAAAAATGTGGATGGAATTGAGGTAGCACAAAGGTTTTTTTTTTGGGTCACGCTTGTGCAAAGTTGTCAAAAGTTGTGGTGCCTAGGGTTAAAACCCTTTTGTGGGCATATTCATCATTTTTGATGATTTGTTTACTGGGTGGTGCTGAAAGAGGTTTCACCTATAAAATTTCAAATCTAGCAACATAGGGTTTCTTTAATTTTTTTGTATTTATGAGTTGCAGGAGGGATGGATTCATTACCCAACAAATGTTGGAAGGTAGCCAGCGTTTTTCTAGAAAGAACTACAACACATGAAAGCAATGCATGCTCATGATCTTTGAGTATAGAAGCCTCGATAAGATCATCCTCTATACTAGCACTTGACCAATGGTTGCAAGTAAAGACCAAGATAAGTCGATGAGAGTGATAGAGAAGCCATCATGCTAATAGATTTATTAGTGACAAATGAAATGCTTCCGGAGGTTCAAATAGACAAAACATCTATGGAAATTTGGAAACACTTGCAATATTTGCACAATACTTGATAAAGGTAGGGCCTTCTTCCTGAAAAATGTGTGTTTCTTAATCATGATGGATGAGAAGATGTTTTTGCATCAGCATTTAATGTAGCTCAACGATATTAACGATCAGATTTCAGCCATAGGTGGCAAAATGGAAGAAGAAGATATGGTGGTCATTACTTTAAAAAGCTTACCACTGACTTAGAACAATTTATTGAGACACTCAATATCACATCAACTAGTGTTGACCTAAAGTTTGAACAGTTGCGCAATAAGCTCTTGAAGCAGGACAAATGGAAGAAACAGTTTGGCTGCAGTAGTGATACACAAAGTATGGAACATGCATTTGCAACCAAGGGCAAGGGAATAATGAAGATACTTCAAAAAATCTGAAAAATATCACATCGTTATTGTGGTAAAATGGGTCATATCAAGAAGCACTGCAAAAAGAGGTTAATTGAACAAAAAAGCAATCAGGGAGGGCCTCCACAAAACGCTCATGTCACAGAGCATTTTGCGGAGTCAACTTCTATGCTTTCGTGGCCAAAAGAACAGAAAATCAATCAAATTCTTCTACATGATACCTTAATTCTGGAACAATTCAACATTTCACCCACATGAAAGATCGATTCAGGAAGTACAAAGCTTGCTTAGATTCAATTATCTTCAATGGTGGTGAAGAGTACACAATTGTTGGAAAACAAAATGTGGAGAATGTTTTGGAGAGAAAAATCTTGTTTTTCTCAATGTGTACAATGTCCCGAGAATGGAGCTCAATTTGCTCTCTATGGATTAGATTATGTGCCATTGCCCCGATTTGGATGTCATATTTAGCAAACAAAAATGCTATATAATTGACAAGGAATCCAAGAAAACCATCATTGTCGGTATCAAATATTTTAGTTTGTATCGGCTTTTTAATATTGACAGGTTCAAGAACATGCATTAGCAGCCAAGAGTGCATCTGATATTAATACAATATGGCATCAGTGGTATGTACACCTCAATTTAACCTACCTCTCTTAGTTGACATGAGAGAATTCGGTAGAGGGATTACCTAACATCGAGCAATAGACACAAGGTGTTTGTGAAGCTTGCAAAACATGGAAGTGACACCAAACTACTGTTTCACACGGACAAACTTGGAGAGACTCAAGAGTCCTACAATTGGTTCAGGCAAACATTTGTGGACCAATGAATACTACATCAGTCACTGGCGCCGAGTACTTTCTTTTGATTGATGATAATTTCAGTAAGAACATGTGGATCTTTTCTTCAAGTCAAAATCAAATGTGTTTAAAGAATCTCGAAAGTTCAAATCATTAGTAAAGAAAGAGTCAAGATGTGTAATCATAACTATTAGATCTGATAATGGAGGTGAATTTCGTTCAAACAAATTCAAAAACTTTTGTGCTAAACACAGAATCAAGAGGCAATACACAACACCATATATGCCACAACAGAATGGAGTAGTTGATAGAGGAAATTGTACAATTACGAAGATGGCCCAATGTGTGTTGGAAACATGAGTGTTCCCAAAAAGTTTTGGGCTAAGGTGGATAATCTACTCAACAAGCCTCTAACACATGTAGCGAAGGAGACGCACTTAGAGGAAGCTTTCTTTGGGAGGAAACCCAAAGTGAGTGATAGGGTTTACCTAGCTTGCTCACACTTCACCTAGTTGGTGTTGCTCAATTCCACCAACCTCACCAGGTCTAGCTACGCTTCAAGACCTCTAAGTCCTTCCAATCTCTACTAGGACTTGCTCCTTACCAATCTTAGGGTGTTTGCAACAAGTGTTTGACTAAGAACCCTACCATTTCAATGTGTTTCCCATATGCTCAATCTTGCTATCATGACAACAGCTTGCCAATTTCTCACTTTTCACCCCCATGTTGTTGTGAGTCATTGCAGAGGTGTGGAGGTGGTGTTTACCATGGAATCAATCCAACTAGGTCCACTTGAGGCTGTGCAATCTTCATCTCCCTTACCGATTTCATGAAATTGCCTAAAAATAGGGCTACAAGGATGAGCTCCAATTAGGCCTCCTAAATCCGGTTTTTGAGGGTTTTTGGTTTTACGGTCCAAAAGACCTCGCAAAGAGTTTTACTTTTCTTCAATCACTCACCTATCCCCAAGAGATTTTGGTGGTTTTGGTCTTCCATCTTACCATACAGTGCCATAACCCAAAAATGAGGGTTTGGTAGGGTTTCTAGGCCTTTAACCGGCAGTGACTGTTCAATTTTGAGGAATGGACATCTAAAGGTCTTGTCAAGGCTTCTCCTTGTAGTGGCAACTCTGTATGGACCTCATGAACCTCTCCAAATGATTTGGCTAAGGTTTTGTATTCACCCTTGCACTATGCCTTCAATTTTCACCATGTTTTCTCTAGCCGAGTTGCTCCTGGACTCGCCTAGAACAAGGTGGTAACCATGATGAACTCCACTTCCAAAACTCATCCCTGCATATTTACATTGTACATAGAGTTGCCTTCCATGTCCCAACAGGTCGTGATGGTAGCACAGAGGGATTTTATGGTCATGATGGTAGCACGGAGGGATTTTATGGGGCAACCATTTTACAAGAATTTGCTATTTACAAGCCAAAACTGGCTATTTGGAAATAAGACAATGAAAGTACTAACACACCCTAACTACAAAGCATGAAATGAACCAAATAGCACTAGAACACACCAAAAAACTACAATCCAAAATTGGATCAATGGATTCAATCCATTAGTGTTCACATTTTATGCAAAATAAGACAAACAGTGATAACAGTCCAAAAATGAGCAGTTTCAAATTGTCAATCATACAAAATCAAACTTCCAACCTTGGTAATCATGCAAGAGGAGGTTTAAATAGTCTTCCCTACATGTGGAGGCACCCTAGGGCATTGTGCTATCCCTAACTCCACCGCTAAGCTCTTTAGGACCAAAGTTGTCATGACAACTTTTACAACTTTCCACATTTTGTATTTCCAACCTAAGCAACCTATTTCAAGTCATTACTCATGACTTTTTAAACATTCCTAAGACTATTCTAAACCTCTCCAATGCTCATCCCAAGTCATGCCTCTTTTGACCATCAAGAAGGCCATTTCAACTACTCAAACTATCACCTATTCACAAAGATGCAAACCTAGGAAGAAAACTAACTCAACTAGGCTTACACTTGACTCGAAACAAACTTTACTCACACACCTTGGACCCTCCTGGAGTCCTTATTAGGAACCTGACTTGGCTAAGGTCAATACAAGCCAAAATTGTGGAAGGACTATGAGCGTAAGTCCTAGGTGCTCCTGCACCAGTGAGTCATCCTAAGGTCTTTGATTTTACTGCATATGTTTGGATTTTAGATGCAAAGAGAACTAAATTATAACCTAAGAATAACAAGTTCATGCTTACAAGGTACGGTGAAAATCATAAGGTCTACAGGTTGATTAATATTGACACTAAATGTTTGACTTTTAGTGATTGATGAAGAAGTTGGGCCTTTTTAGCTTGCTTCCAGATTACTAGAGATCAACCTTTTAAGGCTAAGGATTCCAGTGTTCAACTTCCATTGGCTCCACCTGAAAGGGGGATGATACTCATCATGAGGAGTCCCCTTGCAAGTGACAATACCAAAAGAATTTCTTAATGATAACCTAGACCAGCATCCAAATCGCACAAATACATACAACACAAGTCATGGTGACAACAGTGATTTGGCTGAAGAGACTCCTAAAAAGAGACCAAAGTGATGGGAAAGCATCATTGGTGATGTTCGAGGTGATGAAATGATCGAGGGTAGATCATTGAGAGGACAGAGAATGAACATAGATAACTTTGCTCTTATGGCCAATCTTCAGGGAGCTTATGAGCCCTAGAAATTTGTAGATGTAAAAGGAAAACCTTAATGGGAAAGGGCCATGGAAACCGGACATAAGAGTCTTAAGAAAAAAAGACTTGGGTTCTTTAAATCTTCCACCGGGGAAGAAACTCATTGGTTGGAAATGGGTGTACAGAGTAGTCAACTACAAAGTTGATAGTACACTTGACAAGTACAAAGCATGGTTGGTCACAAAAAAGGGGTTCTCACAAAGAAAAGATATTGACTATGAGGAGACCTTTGCTCCTACAACAAAGATGAGCACCATCCATTTAGTTATGGCCATGGCACCTTAGTTTGGCTGGAAATTCAATCAAATGGACATAAACTCAATGACGACTTGGAGGAAGAAGTGTACATTCTCAGCCTCAAGGTTTTCAAGTTGTAGAAAACGAGCATCAAGTATGCAGACTGAAGAAAGCTCAATATGGCCTAAAGCAAGCTCCAAGGGAATGGTACATCAAAATTGACAAGTATATGGTTGAACAAGGATTCAAGAGGAGTCCTTTGGATCCAAATATGTACATCAAAATTGTAGGCAATGAAATCATTCTACTTGTCATTTATGTAAGATGGTAGCATCATTACAAGTAGTGAGGCGCATGTGATCGAACAAATCAAATTTATCATTTGAGTAAGGCTTTTGACATGACTGATATAGGCCTCCTACATTACTGCCTAAGTGCAGAAGTTTGGCAAACAAGTGGTGGTATTTTTATTTCTCAATCTAAATATGCCAAGAGTTCACTCAAAAAATTCAAAATGACAAATTGCAAAATCTCATCTACACCTATGGAAAAAGTGTTGAATCTTTCAAGCCAAAACAAACTCAAAGGTAGTAAATGAGTCAACATTCAGGCAACTGGGCAGTCTTATCTATCTTACAGCCACTAGACCTAATTTAAGTTATGTTGTGACTTTCATTTCCAGAATCATGACAAAACCAAAGGCAAAACATTGGGTTGCAGTGAAGCAGGTGTTGAGATATGTGAAAGGGACACTTGACTTTGGCACTCTATATAGCAGAAGCAAAGATCCTAGGCTGGTTGGGTTCACAGATTCAGATTGGGAAGGTTTTGTTGATAACAAAAAATCCACTTTTGAATATGTTTTCAACCTTGGCATAGGTGCAAACACATGAAGGAATAGCAAGAAACAAAATGTGATGCCCCCGATCATGTCACAATGAATTTAGCCAAATAAAATATAATAATAATAATAATACTCATTAACATGTCAATGAAATCAGAAATAAATAAATTAATAAATAAAATTCAAGAATATATATATATAGAGACAGACAGACAGAGACAGAGTATTAATCACAAAATCGTATCGTTTATGAGACTCCACAATTTTCCTTCAAGAGAAGACGCTGGCAGCAAAGAAATAAAGGATTTATTTATAACAAATAAATAACAATCAAGTTATAGTAGCGATTCATTACAATATAATACCGGTGATCAATTAATATGTTTTAATAAACTATATTCATGATGGCCGATAAACATTAATAAACTATAGACAATGATTACCATATATGCAGCGGTTAATTGAAAAGGAGACAAAGACGAATCTGAGAAAGTCTAATAACATAGACCATTTATTTCAGAATGCTGAGTTCCGTATTAAGAATAGTGACTTCATCATAGCAAAAGCCAATTCAAAGCATGATCAAATGGTGCAATTTCAATAAGTAAATAATGATTAATGAGAACGGTGTGATTTCATTAAAGAAAGAAAAGGTGCGATGGTGTTTGAACAGTTACAATTTGAAAGGATGCAAAACAGCATTTGAAGATCTGTTTAAGGACTATATAGAATCACTTAAAGAATAGAGATGGACCTATGTCAAGACAAATATAAACACGTTAATCTGAAAAGATTAAGTAAGAAATGAGCAGTGTTAAGTGGCAGCAATTACTATTAGTTATCATACAAGGCAGCGATAAAAAGGGAGGAAACAAAGATTAAAAGAAAATGAAAGTAAATAATTCATTAGTTAGCAATTGTGAAAGGATACATATGAAACTAGAGTTGTATCTTTTTACAAAACATTGTGTCCATTCAAGTTGTCACTATTTGTGAAAGAGATATAAATAGAGTTTGGGGAAGTGTTGGTGTACGTTTTATCATCTACCAAACATTAGAATAAGATACCCAAAGGTATTCTATACTCTCCTGAAAAATCATTGCTGATTCCAAGGTCTATATGTGCGAACAAGCAACTTTAGTGGGATAGCTACTTGGGCAGTGTATGCTGAAAATCTCAAGGGGGACTTACGTTTACAAATGTCTTTCAAGCTTCCAGTCTTAGATAAATTTGTCAATTTCAGGCTCTCTTTTTTTGGACTTTCTGGGATTTAGACTTTCAAAAGGGAAAAAGGAGATAGGGTTTAAGAAAGCTGATCTAAACCTACGAATTTTGGAGACGGTATTAACTAGGTGTTCTTGGGAAACCGCACTTTGCTTCACCACACTAAGGACAGCTACAAAAAGCGGGTGCAATCTTCAATGGGTTGTGGTTATGATCGAATTTTTGGCATACATAGGGGATAGGCTCAGACTAACTTTGCACAGTGAAATGGAAATCATCCATTCACCAAAAGTATGAGGAGAGATACACTGTTAATTTATACTTATCAAATCCGTCATTCAATTCTAACAACTTTGAAAGCAAATCTAAATTAACTTCTAATTAATGTGTTGAGGAAATTGAAACCATGCTAATCCCTCAAATAACAGAGATTACAAAGCCTTAAGAGAAAGCGCACATGAAATGTATTATTTGAAAAATGACCTTCACGCAACAATATATCAAAAACCTCACACTCTCCAAATGAGAGGAGGTAGCCTTATATAGTTTTCCAGAAAACAATGAACGACCGAGATCAAACGGTGATCAAGGGCCCAAATTGAAAGATAAAACCCTAATTAGGATTTCCCAAAACTAACTACCCCTCGACCAATGAGAAAATTACATCTGGGGACACTTGTCCTTCTTGCTAAATATGAACCAACAATGAAAATAGAAGGTTGTTGCATCGTGAAGTGTGCCCTTCTAGAAGCTTCTGGATAAGTCAAGTTCATTGAACCTGGACATGCTGACTTGGAACAATCTGACTGGTTGGAAGATGACGAGGCGCCACCTCAGTGTGGTGGATGTCTTTTCTGAATTCTCCAATTTGTGTGAAGAAATTGCCCAAGTATGGATATTCGATTCTTCTTGTCACCATCCAATTCTCATTGGGAGCTTGTTTTTTTTTATTTCTTCAAGAGATGAAATCCTTCAAGAAGTTGGAAATTTATTTAACTTTTCCATATCTTCATCAAGTCTGAGAACTTTTCTTTCTTGATGCCTTGACATTCTTTCACGTGCCTTGAATTCGGAGAAGAATTCCTCTAGGCCTTCATCATAATAGCTTTTCCCAAACTTAGCCAAATTTTGGCCATCTTTATGCTTGGACGAACCTTGCTCATGGACTTGTCTTCAATTCTGAATTTGGCTTCAAACTCCATTTGTGCTTTCTGCGATGATCCCGCCTTCAGCTGCCAATTTATGTTGGCACGGGAGGAGGGTAAAGAGATCTCGATAACTCCTCACAAATATGAATTGATGTGATCTAATGTTCAGCTTTTCAGACACTCATCACGTTCAGCCATCATCCAAAACCTTGATCAAGGGCAGACTTCCTTGATACCATGTTATTCTCATTCACTTGGGCGGACTTCATGAAGTTTATTTCTCTTTGCAATTGAGGTAGGGCGGAGTTCAAAACCTTTCCTAACAGCTCCAAGGCGGACTTTGCCACATTCATGACCTTTCTCTTTGGGCAGGGTTGAGGAGACTCGTGCGCCATTCTTGTTATTACTTCACACCCTAAGGCGGACTTTGTTGGACTTATTTCAACCTTTATCATAGATAACTTTTGAGTGTTGGGAACCGTCATTTATCACCTTGGGCGGACTTTTTTAAAGGTTGGGAACCATCACATGCTGATGTAGGGCGGACTTTTTGAGAGTTGAGCACCATCTTATATTCACCACCTTGGGCGGACTTCATCCATCTTTATGGCTCATTGCTTGATGGCGGAGTTTGTCATCGTTGAACCTTTCATTTGCAGCAGGGCGGACTTTATCATCTTTGAACCTTTCATTTGCAGCAGGGCGGACTTTGCTGAAGTTAAGCACTATAGACCTACAGGTTAGGCGGACTTTCTTAACCGCAAGAACCAAGGAGGCCGGACTTTGTTCATCTCTTCATGACCCATTGCCATCACCTTCAAGGCGGAATTTGTTCCTCTTATGCACCATATTCCTTGACCAAGGGCGGACTTGAATCGTTTCTCTCCTTCTTGCACATGGCGGACTTTGTGAGTCTTGTTCTCCATCGTGAGGCGGACTTTCCTTGCCTTATGCACTTGGTCTTTGTAGGAGGGTGGACTTTCTCATGTTCACACACTACTTACCATCTCCTTAGGGGGACTTTGTGAGACTTATGCACTTTTTACTTGCTTCGCATCTCACCTTAGGGTGGACTTTGGAGGGGTTGATGACACTTTGCCTCAAGGCAGACTTCAAGAGGAACATGATTATGCTTTTACTTTGGACTCACCCCTAGGGCGGACTTTGAGAAACTTGAGAAACCTTAATCTTTCATTGCAAGGCGGACCTTATTTGATCCATGTGTCATAACCCCTCTTTGGACATTGGATTATTGTGATTAAATAAGTACGATAATTAAAACATTTATTAATTAACATTTAATAATATTGGAAAATTGTCTCATTTATGAGACTTCACGATTTTCCTCTAAAGTGAGAGGGTTGTCATAACTCCACATCCTAGTGATGTAATTAATAATAGATTTTGTGATTCTTCATCATAATAATAAACTATCATTTATTATGTAATTAATAATTGATGTTAATAATATTAGTAGTAATAGTAATCATTCATTAATATAAAAATAATATTAATATTATAATAATACTGTCATGTTCCCTCCTAGATAGTTATATACATAATTATTATTGATTAATATAATAACTACCAAAAAATGATTATTTGGAATTTATTTATTTATTAAATATTATTATTTAATTAATATTTATTAATGTTTATTACTAGTAATATCTTGAAATATTCAAATAAAAAGATAAATTAATATTATATTATAAACACAATTTATTAATAGATATCCTTGTTTATTAGTGTTTATTATTAGCACCTTTGTTATTATTAATGCCTATTATTAATATTCATGTGTATTAATGTTCATTATTATTAATAATCATATTTATTATTAATGTGTGAATGAGTATCCACAATTTATTAATAATTGATGCCATTATTATTAATGTTCATATTTATTAATTCATTTTATTAATGTTCATGTTTATTAACATTCACTACCCATCCCTTACCCACGATAGTCAATCATTTTAATGCACCAATCTGCATTTAATTAGAATAGACATGACCCATTTGTGAGACACGTATGGAGAAGCGGAGCTTTTGGGAGGGGTCACAACCGGTCAATGGTCTTAAATACCATTGACCCTTCCTCTCCTACTAATACACAGCATACCGTCACACAGAAAAGGGGAAAAAGATAAGAAAACATCTGCGGTGGTAGTAAATAGGAAGTTGCAATAGGTACGAATCTGAGAAATATCATTACTAATATAACATAAGAGAATGTTGATAGCACAGTCCGATATGACTGTTGTGATCGGAAGATAATGTGGTTCGGTTTGACATAAGATTATAATATATTACACACATATTAAAATATATTTATCATATAACCTATGTTGCCAATATAATCTAAGGGCTAAGAATTCAATACATTACTGCCTACGCAAATCTGTTTTAATACAGTAATTTGATACTATAATATAAGGCAGAAAATAAAGAAGTTCTCATACGTGTGAAGCATGGAATTATACAGTGTGAAAAATATATGGAGGCAGTGGTAATTGTGAGAAAGTAGAGTGCAATAAGCATGACACTCATATGAGATATTTAGTGGCAGACCAGATCTGACGCATGTCAGATCTGTCTATTTTTACAGCCACCTTTATACTAACAATTTATGTTTTAGGCAGTGGTGGTATTAGTGATTTATACAAAAAGGTAATTAGTAAATATATTAATAATTGGTAATTAATAAATATATAAATGATTTATGATACAATATAATGTATTTAGTTGTTTATATATATGATGTAATAATACTATATGAATGATGTAATATCAATAAATATGCATATAGATATAAATAAACATATACATATATTTGTGATATAATGTCATAATCAGACATAAAAATATTAGATTGTAAATAAGAAAGAACTCATAAGATAATAAACAGTAAGAAGAATATTGTTTGGATATAATCCTTGCAAGTGCTGTCAATATTCACAAGGTTGGGAATTGAGATGTTCCAAAGAAGGGCGGTCTAAATCCAATTAATAGGATGGATCCCAAGACAAAGTAGGGATCAACAACCCATAAACCTTGAGGGCATGGTCCCGAGATAGGTAAGGGCATGGATCTGTAAATTTATTATGGATGTATGATAGATTAACAATTTATCTATTAATAATTAATTGATCGAGCTGTGGAATATCATTGATTCGATGCTCGTTAAGGTGGAATTGTCTCCAAATATATTTAGTTAAGTTATAAATATATTGGAAATCAATTAATTATGGTTAAAACTGGGTTGGGGACATTACACCATGATCTTAGGAGGGCAGACTTTTTGCTTCCTTGCACCATGGCTATGACCTCCAAACACTTAGAAACTTCCTTCAACTTTGACAAGGCGGACTTTTTGGAGTTAGGCACCCTTACTCATCACCTTGGGCAGACTTTCTTGACTCCTTGGACCTTCTTCATGGGCGGAGTTGCTTGGGCGGACTTTGAGAAGGTTTTGGAAACCTTGGAGGGCGGACTTTACTAGCTTCATACCACATTGCTTGGGCGGACTTTGTGAGTCTCCATCATGGGGCGGACTTTATCAAAGTTGAGAACCATGGAGGGCGAACTTTGTTGACTTCCTTGCACCATCTCCATCATCCATAGGGCGGACTTTGTGAGTCTCCATCTCCATAGGGCAGACTTTGTGAGTCATGTTCCAATCTTATCCAAAGTAGGGTGGACTTTGAGAGTCTCCATCATTGGGCGGAGTTTTGGAGTTCCTAACATAACATTAGACACCAAGCATGATTAGCCAGACTTAGAGAAATACTCGAAAAAAACTTCAAAATTTGACAACTTCTTCAATTTTAGCCAACATGATATTTAAAACCCATACTCAAGTAACCCATCTGAAGCGCCATGAGCCCTAAAATGTAGGAACTTAGCTTTTGGGGTCAAAGCTCGAAAATTTTCAATTGCGATCGATGCAAGCTAGTGGTACCAGCGCAAACACTTTCTAAAATAGCCATCGCGGAGATCGAGCTAAATAAGCCAAAAACGAAAGTTCCTAAAAATAGGAAAAAGCGAAAAAGCAAACTGTCCAAAAATAGAAAGTTGTCTGAACTCGCTCAAATCAATTGCGTTCTTCGTCCTTTGGCGTTTCTGGGCACTTTGACGGTGTCCAGACTCTATTATCACTTGGTTTGCAAAAACTGACTTTCAATCCTTAAGACTCAAACCGTTCAAAACTTGACAAAACTGAGCAAAACTGAAGCGGAAGGCTACGGGACACTAACAAAAACCCTAGAAAGCAGGAAAAAGGGAGGGTCCCCATTTGCAATGGGGTGATGTGTGAAAAAGGTCACAACAGGAAGGAAAAAAGAAAAGAAGCATTACAATGATCGGATCAAAAACAAAGACAATTATTAAATAATAAGAAAATATCTAGATTAAACAGGAGAGGAGAATACAGAATACTAAACACCTAACTATAATTTGTAATATTTCAATTCACTGTGCTAATGTAGAGATTACTGTGGTAATGTGTGTGTGTGTGTATATATATATAAGCATTCAAATATACACAACAGCATTGCAACAATCTGTCACAGAGGTGTAAGGAAGGAATCTACATTAAGGGGGAACAGCTTTAGGGCACCTTGCTACAGTGGCAAGTAGGGAGAATAGCTATTAGGGCACCCTATTGCACTGTGAAAGGAAGAGAACAAGGGCACCCTATTGCAATTTACCAAGGTTACCAGGAGATGTGGATACTTGGAGACTTCAGAAACGGGTACCGGTACCGGTATGGCAAATTTTTAAAAATAGGAGATGGGAGTACTTGGAGACAGCAATTTTTATTTAATATAATTTGATAATTTTCAGAAAATATCATAACATAGAATATTGAAAACAAGTACAGTGTAAAGTTAAACAAATTAACATTAACTTTCAAGTTTAAACTTTAAATACACAAATGTTATTTTGAAGCAGAATGGAATAATCAATAAAGTAATGTTTTTTAAATTGGGCATAGCTTTGTGGAAGGGTGGTGATTAATTTAATTTGTGACATGTTTTATGAATGAGCATGCTTGTTTTTAATAGAAAGAAGCCGATAATTAAAATTATAGAGTCGTGGAATGCATATTTATGACTTCAAGAAGGTGGAGATTGTTTTATATTGGGCAATTTTGATATTATATTGATGCTCAAATGTCTGGGCGATGAAATATTTAGCCAAGGGCTATATTTCGGGCCACAAAATAATTGAAAATGCTTGTTCATATTGGTCAACACATCTTTGGTATTAAATTATTAATATTTCTTGAGCAGCACGTCCAGTTTTCGGTCGGCTTGATTTATGGCAGGTTGTGAGTTGTATTCTTCACAGGAGCAGCAAGGATTCCAGATATCAGGGTTTCGATACTTCTGAATATTGTAAACTAGTGGTTCTGTAGCAGTTGGGAAGCTGTTGATGTCGATAAAAAAAACTTTTTTTTGGAACAAAATAAGATTTGAAGTTTTAAGTCACACATAAAGCACTGATTTTGCATCATAGGACTATTTCAAGTTGTCACATTTTCAACAGAACTACAGCACTTTTCAAGTATAATCTTCTCTTACAATACCATCTTTCAAATTTGAGTTTTGTATGTACTACAATCCTTGATGGAATAAAGTTTCAAGGCTTCAAGCATACCCCTAACCAATTTTGAGTTTCCCATCTGCTTTACGAGGTCACTCAAAGAATTTTGCAAGCCTTAGAATTAATAAGAAACATCTTCACCATTTTGACAATTGCATTTTCGAAACTATTTATACGTAGAAAATTGACTAGCGAAGAGTTTGAATTTATTTGTTACAATTACATCCCAGCACATATGCACAGGAAAAATTAAAGTAACATGCAATATAAATATCAAAATTACCTCAACACTAGATACCGTGTGACCAAGAGAAGGATTTGCTAGGCCAGCAACGGAAATAATATCACCAGAGCCAGCACAATCTATCATAGCTGTAATGGTCCCTTTCTTTTTCATAAGTTTGACAACCTATGGTATACCAAACCAAGAATTCAAGTTACTTCCTATATTGCTAGGCACACTATGTAAACAAAGCATTCAATTTGCAAATATGCCTATGGCCCTAACATACATGCACAATAGGCTAAAAGACTAATCTCACTACAAACTGATTGGAATCAAAAAACTGTGTTATACCCTCCCCTCGTCGATTTTCTGTGATCCTGTATCTGTCTCACACAAACCATGCACTTTATCTCCTACACGAACTGTGCCTGAAGTGATACGACCAGTTAGTATTCGCCCTAGATAGACATCGCGCTCCATCATTGAGACCTGCAGAAAGTGCGATATGATTGAGTAGATAAGCCTCCAACCATTAAGACTATCGTGCATTGATAATTTAATTAAAAAAAAATCCACTCAAAAGGCATGATGATGAGACAGATAGAGTATGTTTGAAAACCTATCAGTTTTTCAAATAATTACTTAAATAACTGAAAGTCCTATTGACCTATTATACCTGTATGTACATTTTGTCTCACACTTACCTACTTCTGATCAGTAAGACATTAATAAATTAATTTTTTCCTTCTTTCTTAGAGTGGGAATATACAAATAACACGTTGAAAACATGAATTATGCTATAAGTAACAAATCAAGAAGCATTCATTACTCATCCTCTAGGTAAAGTAGGGAAAAAAAAAGAGTTTAACTTTAACACAGAATATCTATGAGATACTACAATAGAGAATTGGAAACAAATAACTCACCAGCATCTGGAATGGTGCTTCCAAATTTCCTTGTGGTGGAGGCACATATTTCAAAATCGCATTAAGCAAGGCAGACATATTTCTCTGGTCTGCAGCTGGCTGTTTTGTGAATGTTTGTGATGCCCATCCCTCTTTGGCGGATGCATACAAAACTGGAAATTCTAATTGCTCCTCTATGAAATAATTACATAGCAACAACATTAGTTTTTCTTCAATAGAAAGAAAAAGTTATATGCCAAAAAGTATAGCAATAGGTACAATGCATTTTGGTTAAAAATGTAACAGAGCTATAACTGATTGAAAAGGAGAGCTAAGATGTTAAATAATTGATCGCTCTATATTACACAGCTTTTTTGCATTTTCTGTTTAACCATACATAAAATCCAATGATTGAAGACTATGATAAGTAGCTAAAGAACTTGTAGCACCCATTATATCTGCAGTAATACTTAAAAACAGCATTCATAAAGTCAAGATTTATAATATACTAAATTTTAATTTTCTTTGACCTGTGAAGCCCACCTGAAGCACCAAGATTTGCAAATAAATCAAATATCAAGCTTTCCACCTCTCCACACCTTTCTTCAGACACTGTAGCAAAAATAATCACAAAATGTTCAGGACAATACTTCCAAGAACGTTTTTAAGTAATGCAAGCCTGATCATATCACTCACAATCATCTAATGAAAAAGAAGCAAATAGTTCAAAAAGGGTAAAAGTTCCATCATCTCAATCAAAAAGCATAGTTATACTTCTCAAAAGTCTCCTTCAGTGAGATGTACAGACATTTGGAAGGTAATAAGTCTAATCCTGTTGGAAAGACTATCAGAAGTACCATATTTACTTGTCAAAAAAAAGATCTTTAAGTCTTCTAGATAAAGAATTGTGTTCATTTAGTAAGCAACCTGATAGCTAACTAGAAGGTACCTAGTAAGCAACCTGGAAAGACTATCAGAAGTACCATATTTACTTGTCAAAAAAAAGATCTTCAAGTCTTCTCGATTAAGAATTATGTTCATTCTTCTAGTGAACAACCTGATAGCTAACTAGAAGGTAAGTTGCACTTCAGTCAATACAAGAATGAAGTAAAGAAATTATATTATTATCAAGCAATGACCAAAATAGATTATTGGGACTCAAAAGTCAAAAGTATAGCCTGTATATATAAGGATGGGGGGAAGCAAAAGGAGCTCTCGAAACAATCTACAAGGTAAGACTAAGGTAAAGCTCAACAATAAATAATTAGCTAAAATGGAGTTTACGCCCAAAGTGGATAAACACTAAACATGTCCCGACAATAATGCAATCTATGAAAAAGTAAGAGACAGTCACAAAAAAATTATAGGTCTGATGAAAACCATGACTGAGGTGGCAGCTGCCCTAATCTGAAATGCGCACAGGACCTTCCACTCACTGTCAACCACTATGAAAAATTGATTACAAGATCTGATGATATTCATGGGAAAATGATCAGGTTCAAGTAGGCAAAGCTTGGTCATCTCGAGGGGTGCAAAGAATAGTTCACAAAAAAAATCCAAATATTGGCAGTATATGGTCTCCCCAATAACACAAAGGAAGTCAGTGATACCTGTTTCACTGAATCTCCTTGAATGCAGGTAGCAACAAGTGACCTAACCTTGAGAACAGATAACATTGAACCTGACATGCCTAGAACAAGAGCGAGAGGGATGGGAAGCTGTAGAAGTTCGAAATGAGGAAAAATGCTTGCAGACACGTCTAAATTTGTGTTGATCAATGCTATACAAGAGGTGATTAATGTCCCCAACATTTGCAACGACTTATATGAAAGATGTGATCATTCTAATAGCTCTGAGAGTCCTCTATAAGGATTTACATCTAAAATTAACACACTCCCAAAGAAAGTGTGTAAGCACCTTTAATAAGTAAGGTGGAAGCAAGTGGATATATAACCTCCATATTCTTCATTTGGACAATGGTATCTCCCACAAATTCCATAGCAGATAGAACATTTCCTTCTTTGGCATATGCATACAAGACTAGAAATTCTAATTGCTCCTCAATTAAATAATTACATAGCAAAAATATTAATTTTTCTTCAATAGAAAGAAAACGTTATCTTCCAAAAGACATAGCAGTAGGTCAAACACATTTTGGTTAAAAATGTAACCAAACTATAACTTCACTTCCCATACCAAAGACAGAAAATCTTTTCACTGTGCAAATTATGGTGTCGATCTCAAAAAGTAAATGGGGTGAGAAAATTCCAATCTAACAATCAAACAATTGAACAATGAACTTCGATGTAGCCAAGTTGATTAACGATACCATCTACAACATATAAGTTTCCTTCTTTGGCAGATGCATACAAGACTAGAAATTCTAATTGCTCCTCAATTAAATAATTAAATAGCAAAAATATTAATTTTTCTTCAATAGAAAGAAAACGTTATCTTCCAAAAGACATAGCAGTAGGTCAAACACATTTTGGTTAAAAATGTAACCAAACTATAACTTCCCTTCCCATAGGTACCAAAGACAGAAATTCTTTTCACTGTGCAAATTATGGTGTCGATCTCAAAAAGTAAATGGGGTGAGAAAATTCCAATCTAACAATCAAACATTTGAACAATGAACTTCGATGTAGCCAAGTTGATTAACGATACCATCTACAACATATAAGAAATTCTCCAAGTTGGGGATGAGAAGTCCAAACGACTTGAATGTGCTTTCAATGTATGTGCTCTATGATAGCTTAATTGATGGTCAGCTTGAAGTGAAGAAAGGGAGGGGCAGCCCAAGAATATTTGAATCAAAGAAGCCAATAAATAAAGATATCACTTGATTGAAGGAGAAACTGGAAAAACCAACAAAGTTGATCCCTAGAGTGACCAAAAGAAGCAATCCTCTCAAAGAACAAAGTGCCAAATATGAGAATCTTGTACTATTAGAAGTAGAATCACCAAATCACCGATGGCCTTAATTCTGCAAATATGGATACTGATCCTGGAAAATCTCTTAAGGCAAAGAGCTAAGGCACCAACCCAGCTTGAAAAATACACTAAGGAATGTTCCTTTTGGATGAATCATATGTTGAAAAAGGAGCAACTAGACCCCATCAATATCAACCTGGTCAATGAAACCCATGATAGGACCACAAACCCTAGATACGTGAAGAATTGTAGGTGTACTATTTCTATCAAAGAAGCATATCTTTGAAGAGTTCAAGCAATTGATGTAAAAAACAATGATGCTTCACGGTATAAAGTGATATATAAGCCTTGCAAAGGCACAACTTAGACCATAGTTGAAAAACTCAGACTCGGCAATGACTCGGCAAGCCCAAAAATTTTAAAAAACCCGAGACTCGCAAAAACTCAGGAAAAAACTCGGCAATCGGTAACTTTATCGAACATTTGAAAATACAGTCATATAATCATATTACATTTTAACTAGTTATTCAATCATATAATCATATTACATTTTTATTCGCACTCAAAAACTTGATGAAAAGCTTGGCGCATCCTATCTCATGGCCAAAAAATAGAAGTTGCGAATCAAATTTGTAATTCCTGATGAGTTTTTCTCAAGAAATAGGGTTTAACCCACGAGATTTCGCGAGTATTTCCTCAAAAATGCTGTGTGTTTTACTAGAAACTCGGAGCTGAGTTTAATGGCGAGTGTCAGCTAGGGTTTTGACCTGCGAGTACTTGTGAGTTTTTGAAAAACCCGCAGAGTTTTTCATCTATGACTTAGACAATGATTTCAGTCCAAATTTTTGAAAAACCCACAGAGTTTTTCATCTATGACTTAGACAATGATTTCAGTCCAAAGGATGGTCTATGACCTAAATTCCCTAATATGTATAAGTAGTTGTAATCTCTATAGGTTCTCTTTTGTAGGAGATCTGAAACCTGATGAGGGCATCCTTGGAAGTGTTGAAGAAAGGACAAAACTCATAAAAACAAGCAAAGGCATCAAGTTATCTATGCAAACCAAATAGAGAGTGAGAAAGAAAGACAATGTCATCAACAAAAAGAAGTATAACAATCAAAAATTATGTGGCATACAACCATCATCACATGAACATGCTATCCAATAAAAGCTTCAAGCTCATCGCTATAAATACCAGGATTCTATAGGGATGTATCTCCCTTGACCAGCATCCGTAAAACAGCAAGACAGAAAATAGAATCCCCTAGCTATCCCCTGTCTCCAGGGAAACTGGGGATGGCATTCACAGGGGTAGATCATCCCTAGGATAAGTAGAGGCATCCCACAACCATCTCAAAGACAGTTATATGGTCATCATAATTTTTAACAGCAAAGAATAAAAAACTTAAACATAAGCTTTATTTTATTTTATAAAAAAATTATTAGAGGTGTGGGGGGCGGTTGTGATGTTTTCACACATCGCCCCATTGCAAATGGGTACCCCCACTTTTTGTAGGTTAGTTGTCTTAGTTTAGTCGTCTAGCTTGGCAGTAGTTTCTCTAGCTATTAACCTCTTACTTGAGAGGGGATGCAGTGCGACTTCTAGGTCAGATCAAGATTTGAGTCTCAAGTGTGATGAGTAGTCAAGCAGGCAAGTGGACATCATTAGGTTGGAGCATGGAGGCGGGGAGAGATCAAGAAGTAACGAGCAATCAACTGAAAAGAAGTGTATGATGAGAAGCAACCTTCCACTTCCACCTCACCCTCAAAAGCATGGCCTAGGAGGGAATTTTCCTTGACATGCTAAACTTGTTTAGAGGAAGTCGAAGAATGAAGAGAACATCATATTGGAGGTGAAGTGAATTGATCAGCTAAGTGCTTGAAGGCAGCAAGTTTGATGAGGGATGAAGTGAGTAATGAGATCAATAATTGGAGAACCCAACCTTCCACTTTCACCTCACCTTGAATTCCACAGCCTATCTTGGAGAAGCTCACTTCCACTTCACACTGCTTAGGTGCACATACCCTTCCACTTGCTGAGATCCACGCTTGGTAGAAGTTGAATACTTGAAGATTTTTGAAAGACAATGTTGAGTGAATTCGAGGAAGTTTACTTAGCAAGGGAAGATAGGGATGCCTTGAAAAGATTGATTGAACAAGAAATATTAATGTGGAAGGAGAAGTCACTATTTCCACTTGGGGACCAAATGCCTAGCCAGCTTGAGAGCACTTCCAGTGACCCTCCAAAAGACCATCCAGCTTTAGAGCACTTCCAGTTACTATCAAAAAGTCCGACCATGACTGATTTTCCTTATCTTGGCAATGGAAAGTGCATTAGCATTGAATGTTTGATCAAGCAGATGGTTAAGATTGATAAGGGTGATACACCTGCAACAAACTCACATACATCTTTTCCTCTACCCAATAGGGATTTCTAGAAGACACACCTCTCACTTCTTCTACCCACTCTCTCTTTATGGAGGAAATGTGCACCTTCTACCCAGCTTCAACCTTTGTTGGAGGACGGTAACAAAATCACACACTCCACCAACAAATCCTGGTGCCAGACAACCTCACATTCAGCGCTCTATCTACACACTCGCGAACTCCTGCTTTGATACCACTAATGACGAAGAATCCTTAGACATTTTGTTACACTAAATGAAGGGTTACTCCACCCAAGATTACTCTACCCAATATTCATAACAAAGATAATAACTAAGAAAATGGAAAGATACAACTTGCCTTCTATTTCTCAAATGAAATGAATTACAAATTCACCGATTACAAAAAATTAGCCACTTAGACTTTACAACTTTGCAAGTTGGAGCTACAAAATACTCTTCTACACGCCTTATCTACTACTACTCTTTATCTTTGAAGAGAACTCAACTTTGAATGCTTAAACCTCTATCCCAAGCCCCTATTTATAGTTCTCTTATGCCTCTTGCAATTCTCACACCCCCTCTAAGAGAGCAACACATGGCAATCAAGAAATGCAGCACATAGCCTATAGATGACCTTTCAACTTCCCCAAGAGGCCACTTAAAGAGGTGTCTTTTCAATTTTCCCAAGTGGGTGCCTAAAAAGGTGTATTTTCCTATTTTTATATAGCCATTCAATAAATATTAGTGCATGACTCTTTCCCTTCCTTGTTCCCACGTCCAAAAGGGTAATTTTATGATTTTAGCATTATAATGATAGAAAAAGGTGTCTTTTCTTGAATATTACAATTGCCATTGAAAATAGGCCACAAATATCAAATAATTTTCACCCCCTATGTCCCCTTGGGCACTTTCCTAGGTACATGGAAACATATATATGCTTGCATTTATTTTTAACCACCTAGACATAATAGAAAATAAAAATAACAATATTTTTTGGGAGATGCAAGATTGGCGTACACCTCTGGATGCTCCTGCATCAGCTATGAACAAAATTAGAAGACTGAAGAAGATCAAAATCCAAAGGCTACAAGAGCACCAAAGAAGACAAATGACTCAAAGGGATTGTCAAGAATGAGAGCAATACAGAAAAAAAGATGTTCCTTAAAAAGACCATAAGGGTTTCAGAAGAACATTTCCTCTAAGAAAACCTCACATGACCAAGTTCCCAAATTCTTTCTTTAATTATTGTTTTTCCTATGATCATTTTAGTCATAAGGCAATAGAATGTAGGGTAAATTAAAAAAATATTTTTTATGGAACAATAACAAGAGTTTTTGTGGGTTCTTAGGTAGATAGTAGATACTACATTTCGATTGCTCCTTTATTGGATTACAATGTCATATGGTTTAAGTGCAATGACTTTGGTCATAAAGAATGTTTTTATAGAAGTGGTTTTCCTGCCCAATGTGAAGGAAATCAATGTAATGTCCCTTTTTTGGATTACCTTGTAACTTGCCCTAAATTCACAAAACCAAAATGAAACAAGGAACACAACTTAGTTAGACAAATAAGTCTTACCTAAGAATAGAATGAAATACGTCTTTCTTGGAAACCTACAACCAAGTTAGATAATAATGTAGACATAATTCATATAATATATCCATCTCTAGGGTTAAAGGAAAAACACACTTATAGCACATAAATCCAAATGATCTCATAGGCTCAACCATAACAAGCATGGGGATAAAATGGTCATGATGAGGTGCCCTAAATATCTCCGGCACAAGGCCCAAGAGCGGAAACCTTGTCCCTCCTGGCCTCCTGCGGTCCTTAATCATGCTTATGAGGTGGCGTACGTAGTGGAGCCTGTACACCATTCCCGTACGTAGTGGAGCCTGTACACCATTCCCCTCCATCATGCTATCCTTCTCTCCCCTTACGATTGAGGATCCCTTTCTTAACCTAAATAGGTCTTGGGGGGAAAGATTGCAATAGGGTGCCCTAACCATGTGGTCCTTAACCGATGGTCCTTAACCATCATCATGAGGTGGCCTCCTGGTCCTTAACTAGTGGTCTTGAACCATCTTTACGAGGCACCATACCTAGGGAGGAATCTTTCACCGTTCCCTGTCCTTGCACTTCCTTTCCTTCCCTAATAGGGTTGATTATTGTTGGTGTAAAATATTATCAAATGTATAGATATAAAGACACATTCACTCGCACATAATCACTATAAACAATAGAGATATGTTAGCAATAAAGTCTGCATACAGATTAGCATAAATATATTTATATTCACATTCATTCACATATGCACAAGGAATACAATTATCCCTTCGTACCTGTGACCTAATTCACACATCGCCCTATCATAGATGGTGACCCCCAATTTTTCAGTTTTTAGGGTTTTGTCCTAGCTCTGCAATTTCATAAGTCCATTTTCTGAGAGAGTTTTGAGTTTGAGTTTCTGAGGTCATCCCGAGCCAAGTTAAGAAATCATACGCAAAGTCCTGTATGAATGTTGTCAAAGTGCTTAGAAGGTCTAAAGGACGCAGATCGCAATTGCTTTGGGTCATTTCTGACAACTTGCTTCTTTTTAGAAATTTTTGCTTTTATGAAAGTGGTATATGGGTTTCGTTCCTTAGGTCATTTCATCTCTACCCATGTTCTGGGAATTTGAAAATCTTGTCTCTAGGTATAAAAAGCAGGGCTTCGAATATTTTGCGTTTTTCTAAGATTAGGGTTTTGTTCTTTAGGTCTGTCAATCCTGCCCACGTCTTCAGATTCGACAAATTTTGCTTTTGAGTATAAAAAGCAAGGGTTTACTTTTTTTTCTTTTTTCCAAGATTAGGGTTTTGATCTCCATGCCAAATTATTACTACCCATGTTCTTTGAATTTGAAAATTTGGTCTTTAAGGGTAAAAAGAAAAATGCAAACCCTAATTAGGGTTTTGTTCCAAAAGATCGGCCATATGATCAGTGCCCATGTTCTCAGATTACAAAAATTAGGTCTCCAAGTGCAAAAAGCAAATTAGAAACCCTAATTAGGGTTTCATTATAGATGAACTATTGATCAAGTATTAAGGTAGCAAACCTAAGTGCAAAAAGCAAATTAGAAACCCTAATTAGGGTTTCATTATAGATGAACTATTGATCAAGTATTAAGGTAGCAATAGGAGATGGCACATTGAAAATTTTGCCTACGGCATATGACCAGTCAAGTTCACCAAGGCTCAAGGTCAAACAAGTGGAATGGCAGATGATCAGTATATCCAAGCATGATCAAGGTTCGCCAAGGCATAAGGAAGTTGTCCAAACAAATTGTCCGACAAATGGTAAACTTCTACCAAGGGTAAATTGACTCTTGGCTAGAGTTAATTAAACTCCTGCGTGGGGTTAATCAAGAGTAATAAAGTTGAAAATAAGCTAAGGCATGAAAGTGTGAAGTGAGTTGGGAAGACGATTGTCCAAGTCTGCCCAAGGCATGGAATAAAATGTCTAAAACTCATCCAAGTCCGCCCATGCTAGATTGGAAGAAGGTTAGCAAAGTCTGCCAAGGCATAAGCAAGGATGATGCAAGGTTCGCCTAGGCAAGTATGGAAGGAGGTCATCCAAGTCCACCTAGAAGCCTTCAAAGTTGGCAATGACATGTATGATGACTTGGCATTTCTAGGAAAAGAAAAAAACAAAGTTCGCCCAAGAAAATAAAGCAAATTGATGACATGGCATTTAGAAGAGAATTCTAAATTCGCCTTCTAGAACAAAGCAAATAAAGCTTCCTCCAATTCACATTCTAGAAGAAAGCAAAGTTCTAGAAGAAAGCAAATAAAATTTTCCCAAAGTTCACCTTCTAGAAAGAAGCTAATAAAGAAAAGTTCGCTTGGGTTGAATTAAAACATTATCACATCGCCTTCTAGAAGAAAGCATAAAGCATGGAAGCTTCTAAGACGTCAAGGAGCTATAAAACATAGTTTTTACTTCATTGAAAATTTCTTTATTTGCCAAACAGCTTCCAAGCAAGGTTCAAAGCATAAGGAGATGTCAGAATTCGCCACAATTGAGCAGCTTCCAAACATGAAAGAGCCTGATCAGATTATCAGATTTCAGATAGAAAAGATAAAATCCGCCATGGAGATAAGGGATAAAGCACAAAACAAAGTTCATTGGCAAAACTTCCTTAAAGGTTGCAAGAAGAAAGTAATTTAAATTCGCATATCCAAGGGTTTCAAAGCCAAAACAAAATTGGCTCAATGTTATCAAAATTCGCTCAAGACATGGAGAGGAAGTTAAGACAAACAAAAAGCATGGCACATAATCATCCAAGCCCGCCAAAGCTTTGAGAAAGGATGGTAGACCATATTCCAATTCAGTCTTTACTAGATCAAGGAAAGGAAATCAGACTTCAAACTTCGCCCAAGCCATGTCAAAGATTGTCCAAATACTGATAAACTCCGACCTGCAGTTAAACAAGGCAGCATGGGTTAATCAAATTCGCACTTAGGATTGGATCAGCAGCAAAGATCAAAGCCAAAACCTTCCAAAAGAAATATAAAGCAAGCAACCTCTGAGCATATATGAATTCAGCAAGGCATGAAAGTTATAAGGGCCAATGCAAAGTTGGTAAGCATCACATCAACTTCGCCCTATCCTTGGTCAAGCAAACATGGCACATGGTCTTCTAAGTTCGACCTTGGAAAAGCAAGATAAGTTTGAGAAGAGAATGTCCAAGTTCGCCTAACGTTGGACAATAAAAAACATGACACAAGATGACCAATGTCCAAAGGATGATAGGGCATCAAGTTTGCCTATCATGAAGATGACTGTCCAAACACCTTCAAACTCCACCCAAGGAAAGCATGGAGAAGGTCATGACAAAGAGCAAACACAGGATTAAATAAAGCTTGCCAAGATGACCTGACAGAGAGCAAGACAAACTACCTAAACATCATTAAAATCTGCCATGAACAGCAAGCATATGACAAAACAACTTCCAAACATACATGCCCATCAAGACATAGAAGACATATGACTGTCCAAAATCCTTCCAAGACATGAGTTGGCTGGCCAAACACAAAGCATGTCCATGATCAAAAGAATGCTTAAAACCCTTCAAGCTTCGCCATGACAAGACAAACAAAGCTCAAGTTCGCCATATAAACAAGATCAAGGATAAAAGCAAGACAAATTGTCTGATCATATTTCCAAATCTGCCAAGGACAAGAAGGCTCATGACTGTCCAAACTTTTCTAATCCACTAGATACAAGGGGATGATTGTCCGAATTTTGTCCAAGGCATAAAAGACATTGAAGCATGAAGATTCACCAAAGGATGATTGTCTAAGAACATTCCGAGTCTAAGATCCAAAACCAATTGACATGAAGCATGCCAAGACATGAAGATTGAAGTAAATTCCACAACACAAACTCTGACATATCCAGTCAAGACATAAGACAAGATTGAAAGATTGTCCAAACCCTTGTCCAGACATAAATGGAATATGTGAAGATACCTGACCAAAAACCTAAAATTGATCCATTGATCAGACATGAGAGCAATTAATTTGCCATGTCATGAAGAAAGATAAACTTTGATTAAAATCCACATGAAATCAGACCAGCAAGTTGGAAAATAAATTTATCACATGAAATAAATTTTTAATTATTTTCCAAAATTAAGATTATTTTTTTCACAAATTATTTTTCAACACTTATAAACAAAAATTTAGGAATCTTGGAAATTAAAAGAAAGTTCTAGGAGATTCCTAGATAAAGATAAAATTTTGAGAGAAAATAAAACTTCCCATTTTGGAAAGACTTAAAACAAAAAAAACCACAAAAAAATAATAAAATAATTTAAAACCAAAAAAAAAAAAAAACTTCTAAGTTTAAGAACCCTAAACTCTATATATTTTCAACCAATTCATTTCACAATTCACTACACATATTGAGAACTTGGAGAGCATTGAAGAGAAATTTTCTCTCAAAATTTGTGATTTTTAAATTTTTGAAGAGAAAGTTTCAAGAAGTGAAAATCTTCCAAGTGCTAGAGGTCAAAAAATTGAGTGCTTTCTCTGATTTTAAGAAAGATTTTCAGAGTAAAAGGTGGATGATCAAAGAAGCACCAATGAAGTTCGCCAGCAAGGGAGCACAGTTGAAATCCAAGATCAAATCCAAATGGAAGAACATCACTGACACAGATCTCGGACACGTTGATCTGGGGGAATTTAAGAAAAGAATGTACAGGCACGATGGACACATTCCTACACCTATTGCTCATAGAATGATGCACAATGGAATTGTCCAAGCAGCTGGATTTCCACCAGCCAAGGAGTGTGTTGAGTTGATAGTTGAATGTGCCTTGCACTATAACGCACAATCAAGAGAGGTAATTGCACCAGATGGAAGAGTCCTGGCCAATCTTTCAGAATTATCCATTCAAGAGACATTTGGCATACCAATCCATAGTAAGGCCACCTACAAGACTAAGGAGCAAACCAAGAGGGTCTATGATAGTCAGTCTAAACTCTGTGCTACGAGTGTTAACAAGTCTTGGCTAGAGAAGAAAAGACCTCAAGGGAAAGTGCCAAAGCATCTGTTGCATCCTTACTTCAAGGAAGAATACGGTGACATCATCCTGCTGCTAAACAGAATAATGGGCAGCCCTGAAGATGCACTATTTCACACATGGATGTATTATTTCATAGATGAAATCACCTCAAGAACCAAGTTATTCAATTTGTGATGTCCCCTTTTTGTTGACATCAGATATTCAATGGGATTAGCCTATTACTGACCCTTGTAGGCTAATAAGATTGAATAGAGGGTCCTTTGAGGGATGCAGCTTCTCCAGTGGTCAGAGTTTTGTAGGTTTGGCTTTCATTCGGCTTCATTTGGACTCCATATGCATTACTTACTATTTATAGTAAGTCAGAGATGTTAGAGATGGACCCCTGCTATTTTTAGTAAAGGGGTATGGTCTTATGCAGCTTCATCATGTCAGCTCCCAGTTCAGACTACGTTCAAAAAGGATGAGTAATAATGGAGATACAGTTTAAATAAACATTCATGGTTTTGAGCTTATATTATTAAGTTAACTTTATATTATAACTTAAGTGAGGGTCGAGGTATCATAAGTTGGAGCCATTGGAATTAATTAATTAGACTCTCAAATCAAGGTAATTATTAAATGATAAAGGGCATCTAATTTTATTATCATTTAATAAGTAAAAGGAGAAATCGAACTTGTGAGGGAAATATATGTATTGTCTTGAAGAACTCGAACCTCATTGTGAATTATGCATTTTGATACTTGCGGAATTTTGGAGAGGAAGAAGCCAAGGGTTTCGAATTTCCAGGCCATTGGAGAACGTGATACTCTTCAATGTTGCCGCTGCTGTGAAGTGGTGAAATATCCACTGAATTGTGGCATTCAGGAGAGCTTCATCCAGGAGTTCTATTTGTGCTTAAAGTTGGAGAATTTTATCAAGAGTTTGAAGGGGTTTAAAGATTAATCAATTAGAGACTTGTGGCTTCTACTTGGCAGTCATTTAAGAGTAGATTGCAGGCTTTTATCAGATGCTACAGTACCCGTGAATAGTGACACTACAGTACCCATGAATAGTAAATCGCTATAGTTCCCGTGACTAGTAAATCGCTACAGTACTAATGCATTTTAGAAGAGTTAATCTACAGAAATTCAAAGGGGTTTCAAGAGCGATTTGCAGATTGTTGGAGGCTACATTTATTGTTGTTAGTACCACTCATTGGCACATGGGAATTACATGTATGTATGACAAGTGTTTGTGTTAATGGCAATCTGTTGTAAGTGCATTTTGGTCTCTTAGAATGCATGCCAAATGTTCGTAGAAATGTCTAACAGCTGTAGATGCATATTTCATATGATTTCAGTCACACATTGTCATTGAAAGGTTAGTGGTAGGTGTTACATTGCATTCTCATTTAGTTTCAGAGTTTGATATATGACATTTTGAGTTCAATGAATGCATATTATCATCTCATAAATCAGAATACCAAAAAGAAACCACAATCAGCAAATACAAAAGTTTCATAACAAGTGTTTGACAATATTCCTTGAGCATTTAAATCAGAAATTTTCAATCAGATTTGGCAAGGGATATTACACAATTAATCCCGCGTAATCAGTGACAACCTTCATGAACAGTTGATGAACTTGGAAAGGACGAAGACATTTTACATGAGTTCTTACATAGTCTATCTGCTGGCTACAACATATAGATATTCAGGAGTGATTTGCAAAGACACAGTTGGAGGTGGTGAGAATGAATTCTGGTCATATGATTGTTATCCTCAGCTACAGCTCAAGGAGAAAAGTCATTTCAAACGGGTGAATGATGCATTCTTCATGTATATCACAAGAACATTGCAAGGAGGTACTCATAAAAGAACATTGCAAGGAGGTACTCATAAAAGACTTTCTCCTAAATCAAAAAGTCTAATTGGCAAGTACGGATCCTGGTTTATCTAGTTTCCAAAATTCACTTATATCAGAATCCAAGGTTTCACTAGTTGTCCTTACCGATTGCCAATCTATCCAACCAACAGGATGGTCCTATTGGAAGTTCTCAGACAATTAGAATCATATTAGATCTTCAAGAGAATAAGATAGAAGGTTGTTGTCTCTTTTCCATTCTTTATTGGAAACATGTTGGAATCTTGTCCTTCAACACAAGCAGCTAAAACAGCTAGATTGGAGATGCAATGGTACTCTTTTACCTTTTACCAATCCAGGGCAAACTTTGATCCTCGCGGCAATTTTGAATCAGTGAACGGAGAAAGATTTAGGCATAGGGTGGATATAGAAGACTATTGAGCAAATGTTGCTGATGAGTATGCTATCAGGAAAAAGATGTGGTCTAGGTTGCCAATTTGTTTAATCAGGATCACTAAACTTTTCCCTGTGCCAGATCAAGTGGAGGAAAGTGAAAAATGCATTCAGCCACGCTTTGATGGCAATGCACCTCTCCCTCCTATCAAAGGGTCAGAACCTAAACATGCTGACCTAGCTACCCTGATAAGACCAGTAGAAAACTATTCCACGTGGTGGGTTGATCAGCAGATCCAAAGGTTGAGAAGAAGAAGAGTAAACTTGACGTATGACTTTATGGGAAAAGCAGAGGAATGTTCCTTAAATGCCGAAGCTTCTCAAAGTGCCAGACAAATTGAAGGAACAAAACGAAAAGAAGTGGGAAGTTCTTCTGTAATGTCCCCATTTAGGATTTTCCTTAATTTAATCCTGAAACACCCATTCAGACTTAAAGTGAGAACAATAATACGTAATTTTCCCAAACTGAAGATATTTTATTAGAATATTTAATTTAAAATTTTAAGAATAGCTGGGAAGTTAGACTTATCTTCTCAATTAATGCCACCATCTCTCTTCTTCGATATTTGCATATATCTCCATTGTTAATTCTTCATACAATCTGATACTCCCACTTCTGATTTGTTTCCTTAAGATATGCATATAATACATGTCTGTTCGTATATCCTTCATTGGTATACTATGTTACAAACTCTTTCCTTAATTGCTTATAGCTATGATATATATATATATATATATATATATATATATATATATATATATATATATATATATATATATATATATATATATATATATATATATATATATATATATGTTGTTCTGGTTAGAGTCTTGACGTATGCAGTATTCCTTTCAATATCGCTTATGGTAATTTTTGTGACTGCTGTGGCGAACTGGGCTATATCGATATGTATCAAACTGGTATTGGTCGGTTAAGACCTTCCAGCTATATATACGAATGTTTAACGGTTATGTATGATTGTGTGGCAATAGTGTTCCCAAATAATCTTCTGGATTGGCTGCTTGCTGTAAGTATTAGGCGTTTTATAGAAATTCCAAAGGCGTTACTTCTGATATGTATGGTTGGACAATATACATCCGGAAACATCAACTGTACACTTCATCATGAATTCTCCCCTTGACAGCATACACACACTGCTATAAATTCCCTTAGAACAATCCCATAATCCTCCCCGATAGAATAGGTTTATATCATTGCTGTAAACTGATTAGCATATAAATCAATGTTGTTCCCTTCCTTTTCAAATGTCTATCGATATAAGTATTCATAATATTGAATGGTTAAATCCTTTCGTGATACACCTTTCATAACAAATCTACAATTAGTTTTCGATGATCCACATATATCCTTTAGTGACGATAATGATGGGACATTTCTTTGAGTGTTGATCTATGTAAACATCTTCTTTGTTATTACTTAACCCATCGATGCCTGATACTAGTTAATCAATTCCTTTCCATTATATCGCTAATCTATAGTGATTATTCTTTTGTCATTTTCTGTTCGGTAATGGAGATATCACTGAGTATTTCCTTTATTATTAGATGCTAAGGTCTTACTTATGATACTTGTACCTGGCCACTATATTGTATTAAATATTAGTCCTTGATAATCTTAAGCAAAGGTCTCAATACAATCGTTGCTTTGAGCCAAGTGAGAATTAATTTAGTATTGCTACTTTAGTCACTGCTGCCATATAGTTTCATGTGTAATCATTAGCATTCCTTTGAGGTAGCCACTATAAAGATATATTGTTGCAAAGGAGACCATTCTGACATGTGTCAGATCTGGTCTGCCAAGAAGATTACCAAGTGACATGCTGGACACTTAAAATTAGCAGCAGCACTCAAGCTGGTGAATTGATAAAAATTTTATATCTGTTTTCTAGGGTCTTTTTATTTTCTTCAGCCACCAGCCATTGAGAAGGGAGGAGTGGGACCCACAAGGACTTGACAAAGGCTCCAAATGTAAATATCAATTCAAAGATTAAAAACAGAAATAATTTTGTAAAATTTGTATTATTATTTGATAACTATGAAATTAATATTAATATTTAATAAATATATAATTTATATTAAATCTTGTTCATTATTATTATAAGATTTTATTTAGTTCATTTTATTTGATTATATCTATATATTTTATATTTTAATTTGTATTATTATTTATCATTAAGTTCTATCATGTTTAGACGGGGACATCACATCTTTGAAAACTAAAGGAAAGGCAATTATGATTGAAGGACCTGTTCAAAAGAAACAAAGGGTGGAACCATCTCGTTCTACCACATCTGCAAACATAGATATATTGACCATTGATCAGTCATTGGCAGAGATGGAGATTCTTTCCCCAGTTCATTAGGAGAATGTAGAATTGGTTCATCAAGAAGATGAACAGCCACTGTCTCCTACTGGCACAAAAATTCTAGAATCAAAAAATGAAATGGATGATGGAGAGTTTCAAGAATGAATGATTTCCGCTCTCCGAAGTATTGCACGCAACCGAGAAATGGAAGGCAACCAAGAAGTAGAAGGCATTGAGAAGCCCACTATTCCTGATTGGCTGAAGGAAAGGTTGAAAATAAACACACAAATAGTAGAGGAACGAGAAGAAGATGACATAGCTGATTTCTTGGCCAGATTAGAGAAAACTGCAGTGAAGAAGCCAGCCAGAAAATTCTCCACCATCCAAAGAGATGAAATAGGATGCAGGACAATATAGATTGCAGTAACAAGGGTGGACAAGGCAAAGGGGATATTCCCCATGAATATGAGATTACTACTTATGACTTGGGCCCAAGCACAAAGACCCAAGTAAAAGAGGACTTAGACAATTCGGTTGCTTCCATGAAGGCAAAGTTGGACAAAGAAACAGAAAAGAAGAAAGAATATAAGAGAGAAGTTGAGCGCCTGAAAGATTACATTCAGCATTTGACTACTAAGCCACTTGATCAAGCAAATCCAGAAGCTCTTCCGCTCTTGAATTCACAAGAAATCGCTGAAAATACTAAGGAAGAAGCAGTGACAGCCAGAGAAACTAAAGATTGGATGGAAATGCAAGAAAAGAAGCAGCCACGTTTATGGAAGGAATATCATCAACATATGAACAAATTTCTTCTTTACTTTCCAGGATTATGAGCATGGCAGAAGTGTGGGCTGACTTCCAGGATATCCAAGATAGAATTATCCCATGCCTTAGAGAGCTAAAAGAAACCTCACCACAAGAGTTGGCTGATGGAAAAACAAGGGCTTCCTATGACTTCAATAGTTGGCACTGGACGCTAGTTGCACGAAATGAAGTCTTGGAAAAGGTAAAGATTGATGCTGATAAAATAGAAGAACGGATAAAGGCAATTCAGGACAAGATTTTCCTTATAGTTGCAGAGATACTTGGGAAAGAAACTATCCGAGAAAGGGATATGCAATTGGAGAATCTGAAGGTCAAAATACAAGACATCTTCTTTGCCATCATAAACTAGTCTTGAAGAGCAATTTGGCTAAGGCATCGAATCTCCTGTCCATCAGAGATGCTTTTCATATGCAAGAATTAGACTGGGAAATCACTTTTTCTCTAAGTGTAGATGACTTGGAAGGATTAGAATTCGGGATCAACATGCTGCCACATGTCACAATGGAGGAAGTTGACCAAACTGTGTCTTGGTTCATCGAATATCAAAAGAAGGGGGTGCAATCCTAAAAGATAGCATCTTGTGCCACTTGTCTCATTTGTACTTGATCTTAGATCTTATTTTGGGAAACTTTGATTAGGGTTAGGTTGTTGTTGATGTGTTTTTTATGCACATGCGAACACAGAATAAAATACCTAAAGGTACCTTATCCTCTCTTGAGCAAAGTTTCTCGACTACTGAAGATCTCGCTGAAGGATCAGTCGAGGCAACTCCAAGGTTCTTGTTTGTAGGTTCTCTACTCGTGGATAAGCTCTCTGTGGTATGATGTGATTTGCTGGAATCAAAAGGGGACTTACTGTGATTTCATAGCAATTTGAAAATCAAATTTCCATTCATAATTAATTTGAAAATGTATAATTCTTGATTTATCATGTCTTTTTCAAATTAATATCTTAAGTTATACCCTTGAAAGGTCTTAAATTTCATGCTTTAAGGTATGATGCTCAAAGACTAATTTTAAGTTTTTTGTGTAGGTTTCAAATAACCCCCAAAGCCGGAGGATCTATTACTTAGCAGACTCTCAACGAAGAAGATCGGGCAAGGACAAGGGCGACCTCCTCCCGTCTGTCATCGACAAGGACAGCCTTCTTCGGTCAAGCATCATCAGGAAAAACCTCTTCCAATCCAGCATTCTAAGGCGAGGTACATCATCATCCTGCACATCAAAGACAAAAGAAGTCAGAGCAAGGGTTCGTTGAAGAAGCAGATAGTTTCAGATGAATTGATTAAAGCTAGCTTCTCAGCATCATCAAATTGGATATCTACCAAGTTGCAAGTATCAGACAAGGTGGCATCCTAGTCATCACTCCTCCAGTCGGGTTGGTCCACCTCAGCATGTCCAGATTCAATGTACCTGACTCATTAAAGGTGGCACAAACTTCGATGTACCTACCCCAGCTATCCATTGGTCAAATATTCCAGAGAAGACATGTGTCCAATTAATACAATTATTTCATTGGTCGGAATTAAGTTTGTTGTAACAAACCCTAATTAGGGTTTTCATTGTAGAATCTTGGCCATTGATCTCAAATTGATCTTAGCCATTGAATTGTATTAAGGGCACTATATAAGCCCCAGCTCTTCATTTGTAAAGGCTAATAGAAAATAGTTAGTCAATAGTTAATAGAAGGTAGTTAGTGAATAGTGGAAAAATAGTGGGTAAATAGTTAGTGAATAGTCAGTTAATAGAATAGCAATTAGAGTAGAATAGAAAGAGAAGGCAAAGATTGTTGCCAAGATGTTGTAAAAGACTTGTAAAACTTCATTGAAGAAATGGTGAAATCTATGGGTCGATTCAACAATTTGCATGGTCTCTATACTTCTCAAATTTGATTTCATGTTATTAGATGAGTGGAAGAAATGTGTTTGATTGATGGTGAAATTCGTATATCCATACGACTAGCAGTTTGTTGATTGCAGACTTGCCTTGTGTAGTCAACTAGAATCATTCAACTTAAGCTTAACTTCAATTGTCGCTTCTTCATTGATATGCATCAACCTGATGGTGTCTATGCCTGTAGCGATGATCTGAACATCATAAAGCTTTCCTCCGAAGATCGCACTAACCTTGTGGAGATGGTCCTGGGATGTCAAAACAAGACTTAGTTAGAATTTCATCAAAGATCATTCATTGCTCCTACATTTCTTAGTATCAGAGTTAGATCCTTTCCTCGCCCTCGTCCTTTTTTCCTTTTTTTTCAAATCTAAGCTAGTAAAATCCTGTGTTCCAGCAATATTCAAAGCAAATCAGACGTTTAGGTCGTCAAGTGTAAGTCCCCTTGTGATTCTAGCAAATCACATCATACCACAGAGAGCTTATCCACGAGTAGAGAACCTACAAACAAGAACCTTGGAGTTGCCTCGACTAATCCTTCAGCGAGATCTTCAGCAATCGAGAAACTTTGCTCAAGAGAGGATAAGGTACCTTTAGGTATTTTATTCTGTGTTCGCATGTGCATAAAAAACCTCTGCAACATTCGTCCAAGGGTCAGGAGCGAAATTCTTAAAAACCTCTCTTTTGCCCCAAATTTGCATCAAGATTGGTGTTGGTTGAGAATGAGGGCGTCCTTGGGCATGTATGGGTCAGGAGCGAAATTCACTTTTTAGGACAAAAACTATCATGTTTCCTCTCCAAAATACCTTCCAAGGCGAGCACACACTAGTTTTCCTTCCTCCAAAGCCTAGGGATCCACGCCTTGACCTCTATCATGAGCAATTTGAGTCACATTGGGAATTTCGCTCTGGAATCTCAGGAAGGGTCAGGAGCGAAATTCACCTTTTAGGTCACAACTCTTCATTTTCTTCACTTCAATTCATCTTGCAGGGCAAAGTAACATCATTTCAACCTCAACTACACTTTAGGACTCCTAGTCTTGACTTGACACAAGGAGGAAATAGGTAGATGAAGAATTTCGCTCTGGACCCTTTGGAAGGGTCAGGAGCGAAATTCACCTTTTAGCTCAAAATTCACACTTTTGAAGGTCAAACATCTTTCCAAGGCATTCCAAATAGCTTTTATCACCCTAGTCTAGGCCTAACTTAGCACAAAATTTGGAGGATAAGATGGTTTTTAGGATTTTCGCTCTGGGCCCTTTGGAAGGGTCAGGAGCGAAAATCTTATTTTAGGCTTATTTCCTCATCTTTTCAACTCCAATCCACCTCCAAGATCAAGGACACATCGCCTCACTCCTATCTAGGCCATAAAAACCAAAAACTTGACTTGATTTGCAAGGAAAAAAGGGTGATCCTAGGAATTTCGCTCTGGACCCTTTGGAAGGGTCAAGAGCGAAATTCTCATTTTGGCTTCAAAATTTGCATTCTTGGTGACTAAAATCCACTCTAAGGCAATCCAAATGACTTCTCTCACCCTTGTCCAAGTTTGACTTTGCTCAAATTTTGGAAGAAAAGATGGTTTTTAAGATTTTCGCTCTTGACCCTTTGGAAGGGTCAGGAGCGGAAATCACTTTTTAGGCTCAATTCCTTCACATTTGATAATCATTGATAAGTCAGAGTTATTTCTAAGGACCTCTCCCATCAAAACTCACCTTAGTCAGCACTAGGCTTGGCACAAAATTGGGAAAAAAGGTGGTTTTGAGAAAATTCGCTCTGGACCCTCTAGAAGGGTTAGGAGCGAAATTCTCGTTTTGAGCTCATTTCTTCATATTTGATGACTCTTGACAATTCAAGGACATGCCTAAGGACACCTCTAATCTTGACCCACACTAGACTTGGCATAAATTTGAGGGAAAAGATAGGTTTTGCACAATTTCGCCCTGGACCCTTTGGAAGGGTCAGGAGCGAATTTCATGATTTGCTTGTTTATCCTCACTCAATTCCATTCTTTTCACTTTGTTTACTTGGACTCTTATCCTTGGATCCCTCTCCCATGCTTGCAACATTTCGCTTGACCTCAAAGTGACTAGAAAAGAGAATTTCGCTAGAAATCATGGCCAGGGACAGGACCTATAATGAATTTCGCCCTGGACCCTTTGGAAGGGTCAGGAGCAAAATTCTTCCTCTAGCCCAAAATCATCATTTTTTGAGACAAAAATCCATTCAAGAGCAATCTCAAGGGCTTCTATCATCCTTGTCTAGGCCTGAATTGGCACAAATGTGAAAGGAATAGGTGGATTTAGGATTTTCGCTCTGGACCCTTTGGAAGGGTCAAGAGCGAAAATCTCATTCTTGACTTGATCCTTCATCTTTTCACCTCCAATCTTCTCTAGAAGGTAACTAAACATCATTCTCATGCAAGGATCAAAGTCTTAAGCCCAAGCAAGGTCAAAAAGGTAGGCTTGTAAGGAATTTCACTCTGGACCCTTTGGAAGGGTCAGGAGCGAAATTCACCTTCTTGGCTAGAATCCTTCATTTTTTCAAAGCTCTCACACATTTCCAAAGTCCAAACATGTCCACTCTTCCCCTCAAGATGCCTTGCAACTCAAAATTTGGTCAAACTAGGGAGGAAATGAGCCTTAGGAGGATTTTCACTCTGGACCCTTTGGAAGGGTCAGGAGCGAAAATCACCATTTGGGCTTGATTGTTCATTTTTTAAACTTCAATTTTCTCGTGGAGGCAAATATAGATCGTTTTCCATCAAAGGAGCAAGGTTTCAAGCCCAAACAAGGTAGCAAATGAGGTTTGTAAGGAATTTCGCTCTGGACCCTTTGGAAGGGTCAGGAGCGAAATTCTCTTTTGGGCTAAAATCTTGATCTTCCAAATCATCCCACTCCCTCTCAAGGCAAGAACATTTTAATTCCTCCTTCATCATGCCAACGCCTAGCCAAAACAAGGAAGAAAACAAGAGATATAAGGATTTTCGCTCTGGACCCTTTGGAAGGGTCAGGCGCGAAAATCATGTTTTGAGCTTGATTCTTGACTTTTCCAACTCCAATCCTCTTTGAGAGGCAAACATAGATCCTTTCTCTTGCATCTCCACCAAGATCTTGACTTTGGCTAGAGGGAAAATGAGTGCTTTCAAGAATTTCGCTCTGGACCCTTTGGAAGGGTCAGGAGCGAAATTCGCTTTGGACCCTTTGGAAGGGTCAGGAGCGAAATTTGACATTTTGGACTCTCCGTCAAGATCATTTTATGGAATATAACATTTAAGTATAAGTTCTTATACTTTAAGTTATATTCCATATATACTGTCAGGATGTTTGAGAGTCGTTTTGGACCTCTAGGAATTATATTGCAAAATCTAGTTTTTGGAGGATTCTTCAATTTTCCAGACTTAGTCAAATTTCAGGATCAGGACATTCCAGACTTAGCCAAATTTCAGGATTAGGGCATTCCAAACTTAGCCAAATTTTAGGGCATTTGAAGATCAGGATGACATTCCAGACTTCATCACTCACCAACTTGACCTAGCTCGGACCTTCAAGAATGACACTCACTCACCAAGCAAGACACAATTAGCAACAAGAGCAAAACCAGGCCCTAAGGAAGACTCTTAAAGAAACCCTAATTCTGGGGCCCCAAAGACTCACCTCGGCTCAAGCAGAGCCTGCCATCCTAGTGATCCCCCTAGCGACACTCGAAAAGCAAAGGCTAAAAGACAAAAACCCTAAAAGGCCTAGAAAACACACCCCAAAAGGCAAAAAGCAGGGGTCCCCATTTGCAATGGGGCGATGTGTGAATACGTCACAACAAGAGGCACAATACACAATAGAGGCAAAGTACATAGCAATAGTGTCATGTTGTTCTTTGGATGAAGCAAACATTGAAAGACAGTAAGGTAGCAGAACATCATGTCAAGTTGGATTATCTCAAGCAAAAATTCTAAGTGCTTAAGGAGAAGCACAGAATCAAGAGGAGCTAATGACTGTATTATCTTTCATCCTTATAGATTTCTTAGTGATATGCTTTCAAAATACAACTCAGAGAAAGATCAATTAGTGGATTTCAAAAAGAGGAAGAGTAACAGGAAAAGGGAGATTGATGCCATTGATGTCAAGAGGAGGAATTATAGAAAGGGGAAGATTCTTTGTGAGTACTGGACATCCCTTTGCCATTAATGTCAAAGGGGGAGAGTTACACAAAGAGCAAGCATTGCAAAACGAGGGGGTCTTATGTTCTTGTGTGCATAGATGATTAATTCTTTCCAAGGTTGCCATCAATAACAAAGGGGCAAATTGTTGGAAATGTTGTCATTGATGTCAAAGTATGTTTTGTTCATTGTTGGAAATATGGTCATTGATGTCAAAGTGAGATTGTTGGAAATATTGTCATTGATGACAAAGGTTGTTGATGTCAATGTTTGGGAGATTGTTTGTTATATTGGCTTTAATTGGAGGCCAAGTCATGAAATTTTATTATTTTGAAAGAGATGTAAAGGGAGGCCGACTTGTGGAATTTTATTATTTTAAAGGTGTAATTGGAGGCCAACTCATGGAATTTTATTAATTGGTGACTGACTCATGGAATTTTATTATTATGATTTAATTTTATAGGGCCGACCTATGTGTTTTATGTAATTATTTTTGGCACCCAAAGGGGTATAAAAAGGTGAAGCATGTTTGTAAGTATGGTGTGTGAGAAAATGTTTTATCATTCGAAGACAAAGAAGAGCAGATTTAATCCAAAGCAGATTTTGTTAAGTGTAAAAGTGCAGAAATATATGTTCATCGCCAGTTGAAGAAGCAACTTTCAAAAGGTGAAATTTTGTAGAAAAGGTTGGTGCCTACTAAAAGAAGAAATTGGTGTCTCTTTCTGAGTTCGTGCTCAGGTGTGAGGATCAATGTCTCCAGTAGGTTGATGCCTGCAAATTTTATTAGTGGGGATTAGTGTCTCCAATGAGTTGGTGCCTGCAAATGTTTTAAGATCATTTTATTTTTGTTGTGGCTGGATTTGGACAGTATATCCAAGCAGTCCTCCTCCATGGTTTTTCACCAAAACGAATTCCATGTAAATCTTGTGTTCTTAATTGTGTGGATAAAGATGTATAGAAATTTGATAGAAGCTTCCTATAATATGAATACCAGCAGAGTTTTTCTGACTTTGAATATCCCTCTTACTTCTTGATATTTCGATTGATGCTTTTAGTTTGTCACTGTATGATCACTTTTCCATAACTCACAAACACTATATATTGAAACGCAAATTTCTCAAGTTTCTACATTGAGTTTAGCAAATGATAACATACACTAGGTGTTCTTCCCAGCTATGAGAATCAGCAATACATCTCAGCCAATGTGTATTCAGAAATTCAAAAAGAATAAATGACAGCAAAACACAAAGCTGTTGCATATAGATTGATGATATTAACATAGACAATTTATTTCTATATATACTAATCAAAACCAATTGATATAGATTTCAGTCACAACTCTTTCTGTTTTTCATAATATAAAATACTATTCACTCAATAATTACTTCATCACAACTATTCAAATTTTCATAACTAATATTAACTCTATGATTCCTTCATTGCAATATTTTGCATCTATCACTTCATCACAACTCTTCACATCTATCACTTCAACATAATAATACTTCAGCAAGGAATGGAACCCTCTTACTTTCTACACACCACAAAACTGGTGTTGATATAAAAGGCCGGTGCCCTATAAAAGAAAAACAAATAAAGCTGGGACATTTATCATATAGATGTTGATCACCAGGCATGGTCCATGCCCAAAAAGGAAATTACCTTCATTTTCAATTAATTTACCCATCTAGAAAATTTTCCTAAAATTATTCTTTCACCCATAATGAGGTAGATGACTAAACAGGCATGAACCACGTACTACGTGATTTTTTTTTTCAGATCAGCAAACGACATGGCCCCATTGGTAGCTTCTTGCAACCGTACATCATCAAAACACAAAACTTTTGCCAGCATAAAAGCTAGAAAAAGGACACTTTGCAAGATGCTAGGTAGAATATGTAAGTTAGTGCCCCCAGTTTTTGAAACTAAAGGTACGTATACAGGCTATCATAGCCTTACATGCTAAGCACCAATAGCTAAAATAAATTCAAAAATAACTTCTGAACCCTAAGATCTAATTTGATGTTAAATTGGAAATAGAAAAAGTAAGAACTATCCTGCTGCTCACCACAGTGGAATTTATCTCTAAAGAACGTCATATTATTGTTTTTTCACTTTAAAACTTTAAAAGCAAATACAGAAGATGTTCAAGCACCTGAAGGTCGATCTACTTTGTTTAATAGAAGAATTGGACGAATCCCACGTTTTAAAGCTTTTGCAACAACAAATTTTGTTTGTGCAAGTGGACCTTCACCAGCATCTACAACTAAAATTGCTCCCTCCACCATGCCAACCACTCTCTCTACCTGTTAGCAAGATAATCAATGGATTCTGAGAAAAATTGCAATCATCTACTCTTTGTTCCAATAAAATAATCAAGAATAATAATAGCCCAAATATATACAAGTCAACTTCATATACTTTACCTCAATAAATGAGATGATTACCTACCTCACCTCCAAAATCTGCATGACCTGGGGTATCAACCATGTTTAGCTCAGTTTCATTCCATGAAAGTGAAGTAACCTGCATGTTTAATTCCTTATAATGTCTCTAGTTCCAACTTAATGAGAATAAGCATAGAGAATAAATTTAAAAAATAATGTAATTATTTGCAAAAGGAAACAAACAAAAACTACTATTTTATACCTGCCCAAGAACATACACACAAATATATAAGCAGGAGTGCAAGTTTACATTACCAGAAGTTAGGTCACCTAAATGAAGAAAACTTACACCCATATAACAATTACAATCCATCTAACTTATACAATGGTCACTTTTTTAGTGCAAATATATTATACATTTGACATCATAGTTTTCATCTTTCAAAGTTATTTTAAGTTCACTATAAAGACTGGTGCAATAGATTGTATGATTCAGAAAGTCATAACCAAATGATGATTTTAGATAGAGCAATATTTTATAATAACCAAGTAACAAACTTTATAATTTCTGTTTCCATAGACAGGTATATCAAATCTTCAGGTAAGGCATACTGGACCCACCCGGAATTGGAGATTGAAGCTTAATTTTCCAGAAAGGAAAATCCAGACCACACTGGATGTCAATCTCAAAGAATAGGAAGGGCCATCCTGAATACTGTTGCTTGGAAAGATGTTCTGATAACACCAATAACTTGGCGGAAGTAAAAGAATCATTTTCAGGCCTAAATGTTACTAAGTTGCATAATTGATCAAAACTGGCAGTCAAATGGGTATCCAAAGGTTACAGTAGTCTCCATAATCAATGGAGGATACCAGATGTGGAAGTTGAGATCTATCATTTAGGATGTATTTTGTTTATCCAAATAGCTTAGCTATATCACCTTTATGGTTTTAAGTTTGATGAGAAGACAGTAGAGTTACGAATATATTAGCTAATGAAGGGGTTTTTTGTATGAAAAATAAGGGGATAATTTAAAATATTTTCGTATTTGCATCCATAATCTCTAAGTTGTCAACATCTATTAACAATGATAGCTCAAAGTGGGCAAATAAATATCAAGTGTTGATAAAGCCACTCATTGGCTTTTCAGGAAATATATGGTATTTGAAGTGAAAGCACATGGGCTTTATAGGAAAAAATGGCAAAAATTTTCTCGTACGTGTACGAGTACGAGAATATGAGTACGAGGAAAAGATTATGAGAATATTCCTTTAGGGTTAGGGTTATTCTTTGTTAGCCGACTTTGTATGTTGCCCTAAAATTACATGTTATAAACGGTTGGAATGCATAAGGCATTGTAATGGTGTTGTACTGATTTACTGGATAATAAGAAAAAATTGGACGGCTGTGTTCTGGGGATGTAGCCCATTTTTGGGTGAACCATGTTAAATCTCTGTGTTATCTATGTTATGCAATTTTCTTCATCTTTTGTGTTTGTATCTGCATATAATTGTTAATTTGTATTTGCTCCGGATCTACCTAAACCCTAATAATTGGTATCAGAGCCGTGTATTTCTGTAAATTGGTAGGGACTTTCGAAATTGAGTGGGAGCAATGGAAGAAACCAAATTCAAGGTCAAGAAGTTCAACGACCAGAATTATCACTTATGGAAAATGCAGATGGATTACCTGTATCAAAAGGATCTGTGGCGGTCACTGGAAGGAAACTCAAAGAAACTGACCACGATGTCAAATGAAGATTGAGATATTCTGGACAGGAAGGCACTGGGAACCATTTAGTTGTGTCTTGCGCCGTTTGTAGCATTCAATATATCAAAAGAAACAACTACTGTAGATCTGATGCTGGCACTGGCTAAACTGTATGAGAAACCCTTAGCTTCAAATAAGGTATTTCTTATGAAGTAGTTGTTTAGTATGAAAATGAGTGAGGGAGGATATGTAGTAGATCATTTAAATGAATTTAATACAGTTACCAGCCAATTGTCTTTTGTAAAAGACAACTTTGATGAAGAGGTTAGGGCTCTCTTAATTTTATGTTCTTTGCTAGAAAATTGGAATAGCTTGGTTATGGTTGTAAGTAACTCTATCTCTGGTACAAACACTTTGAAAGTTAATGATGTTGTTGGTGTTATCTTAAGCGAGGAAATGCAATGGAAAAGCACATGTGAGACTTCAACATCATTGGGTACTGTTTTGAATGTAAAAAACAGGGGAAGATCAAAGGAAAGAGGAAAAGGCCCTGGGCGTGAGAAGTCACGAGGGAAGTCAAAGAAAGGATGCTCTCAATCCAGAGGAAGAAAGGATTGCTGATACTGCGGAAAGCCAGGAAATTTAAAGAAAGATTGTTGGTCTCAGAAAAACAAACAAGGAGACGGAAATGAACATGACAGTAAGGAAGCCAATGTTGCAAGTAATACTTTACAAGATGCCTTGATTTTGTGTTTAGATAATGTTAATGATTCTTGGATAATAGATTCAGAGGCTTCATTTCATGCTACACCCCATAAAAAATATTTTCTAGATTATGTTCAAGGTAATGTTGGACAGGTATATTTGGGTGATGATGAGCCCTGTCGGATTGTTGGAAAAAGCAAGATAAAGATCAAGTTGCAGAATGGAAATGACTAGTTGTTGCAGGAGGTAAGGCATGTTCCTAATTTAAGAAGAAATTTAATTTCTGCAGGACAACTGAGCAGTGAAGGTTGCATAGTTACCTTCACAGACAATGTCTGAAAGGTCACTAAAGGTGCATTAGTAGTAGCTAAAGGTGCAAAGGTAGGCACAATGTATGTGTACTGGTAATACTTATTCTACCTTAGCTGCTATAGAAAAAGTTCCTACAGGGTCAGCTACAATAGATGTTGCAACGACAGATTCAAAACTGTGGCACCATAGACTTGGGCACATGAGTGAGAAAGGGATGAAAATCCTTCACTCTAAAAATTTGTTGCTAGGATTGAAGCAAGTTGATTTAGAATTTTGTGAAACTTGTGTTTATGGTAAACAGAAAAGAGTCAGATTTCTCAAGGGTGGGAAAGAGAAGAAGAATGAGAAATTAGAGCTTGTGCATTCAGATGTATGGGGACCAGCTCAGGTATCATTTCTTGGTGGCTCTTGTTATTATGTTATTTTTATAGATAATGTAACTAGGAAAACATGGGTATATTTCCTAAAACAGAAATCAAATGTTTTTGAAACTTTTAAGAAATAGAAAGCTTTGGTTGAGCATGGGACAGGAAAAAAGTTGAAGTGTCTCAGATCTGATAATGGAGGCGAGTATTGTAGCAAAGCATTTGAAGATTATTGTTCTTTCAATGGAATCCAAAGGCAAAAAACAATTCCAAGAACCCCACAAGAAAATGGTGTGTCTGAGAGAATGAATAGGACCATCATGGAGCGTGCAAGGAGCATGAAATTGCATGCTAGACCACCCCTACAATTTTGGGCAGATGTTGTACGTACTGTTGTTTATTTGATAAACAGAGGACCTTCAAATCTTGTGGATGGTGGCATTCCAAAGGAGGCATGGACGGGTAAAAACGTAAACTATTCTTTTCTAAAAACCTTTGGTTATGAAGCTTTTGTCCATGTTGATAAAGAAAACATAACCAAGCTTGATGCTAAATCTAAAAAATGTACCTTCATTGGATATGGAATGGATGACTTTGGTTATCGGTTATGGGATTTTGAAAATCTGAAAATAATTAGAAGTAGAGATGTTGTATTCAATGAGAAGGTCATGTATAAAGAACAGATGTAGGAAAAGAAACATGAACAAGTCAAAAAGAAATATGCAGTGGTGGATGAGATTCCTGAAATAAAATGCCATTGGTACCTGATTCTCAGCAACAACAAAATATCCCACAAACTCCTGCAAGTGTTAGACATTCTATGATGTTAAGTAGGCCTCCTGAAAGATTTTCTCCTTCTTTGTATTCTATTTTATTAATTGATTCTGGTGAACCGGAAGGATATGAAGAAGCAATGCAGGTGGATGCCAAACAACAGTGGGAGCTAGGCATGAAAGAGGAAATGGATTCCTTGATGAAAAAATCAGACTTGGGACTTAGTCTCATTACCTGCAGAAAAAAGAGTCTTGTCAGATAAATGGGTTTATAGGCTAAAGGAGGACGATGGAGGATAGAAAAGATACAAGGCCAGACTCATGGTTAAAGGTTTTGCACAGAAAAAGGGTATAGATTTTGATGAAATATTTTCTCCAGTTGTAAAAATGACTTCAATTAGAACTGTTCTAAGTCTTGTGCCTACAGAAGACTTGCATCTTGAACAACTAGATGTTAATACAGCTTTTCTCCATGGGGATTTGGAGGAGGAAATCTACATGCAGCAACCACAAGGATATGAGGTCAAAGGTAAGGAGTTAGTGTGCAGGTCGAAGAAGAGTCTGTATGGCCTAAAGCAAGCACCCCGACAATGGTATTTGAAATTTGATAGTTTCATGGCTGAACAAGGTTACCACAGATGTCATTCTGATCATTGTGTTTATTTTAAGAGATTGGCTAATGGTAGTTATATTATCCTTTTACTCTATGTTGATGACATGCTTGCTGTTGGGTCTAACATGCAGCACATAAATGAACTTAAACAAAAATTAGCAAAGTCATTTGCTATGAAGGATTTAGGTGCAGCTAAGCAAATCCTTGGTATGAGGATTTCACGGGACAGGAAAAATAGAACATTAACTCTTTCCCAAAGTGGGTATATAAAGGTGTTGAAAAGATTTAACATGCAAAATGCAAAAGCAGTTGGTACACCTTTGGCTAGTCATTTCAAATTGACTAAGGAGATGTGTCCAAAGACACAGGAAGAGGTAAATAAAATGTCTAACATCCCCTATTCATCAGCTGCTAGCAGTCTGATGTATGCGATGGTATGCACATGGGCAGATATTGCACATGCAATGGGAGTTGTGAGCAGGTACATGAGCAATCCAAGAATAGAACATTGGAATGTTGTCAAATGGATTCTCAGGGATTTGAGAGGTACTTCTAGCAAGGCATTATTTTTCAAAGGATCAAATGCTTTTCTACGAGGATATGTTGACTCCGATCTGGCAGGTGATATTGATACAAGGAGTACTACAGGGTATGTTTTTACTGTAGGGGGGACTGCAGTTAGTTGGATTTCTAGATTGCAAAAGGTTGTTGCGCTTTCAACCACTGAAGTTGTGTATGTAGCTACTACTGAAGCTAGCAAGGAGATGATTTGGTTACAACGTTTTCTGGAGGAATTGGGCCAGATGCAAGAGAATAGCCCATTGTATACTGATAGCCAGAGTGCCATTCATCTTGCAACAAATTCAGCTCTTCATTCGAAGAGAAAACACATTCAGCTTAGGTACCACTTCATACGGTTTGTTTTGGAGGATGGCCAGTTACGGCTTGAGAAGATTCACACAAGTGACAATCCTGCAGATATGTTCACGAAGGTAGTCCTACGAGAGAAGCTGATTTCCTCAGTTTCTCTCGACATTCTTAACTGAACATCGTGGAATTAAGGAACAACCGAGTCTAGGAGTTTTATCCAGTGGGAGCTGCGAGTTCAACAGTGTCGTCCAGGATCAGTCTCCAAGTGGGAGATTATTTGGTGTGGAGCTTGATTAATCTCTAAGTGGGAGATTGTTGGTTTGTGGCGACTAATCATGCAACTATTGTACACTCGTTGGGCAGACATGTCGGCCCGAAGGCATGGCGAGCGGAGCTCGCCACAAAAAATTTCTCATACGTGTACAAGCACAAGAATGTGAGTACTAGGAAAAGATTACGAGAATATTCCTTTAGGGTTAGGGTTATTCTTTGTTATCCGACTTTGTATGTTGCCCTAAAATCACATGTTATAAGCGGTTGGAATGCATAAGGCATTGTAATGGTGTTGTACTGATTTACTGGATAATAAGAAAAGATTGGACGGCTATGTTATGTGGATGTAGCCCATTTTTGGGTGAACCATGGACGGCTGTGTTTTGTGGATGTAGCCCATTTTTGGGTGAGCCATGTTAAATCTTTGTGTTATCTGTGTTATGCAATTTTCTTTATCTTTTGTGTTTGTATCTGCATATAATTGTTAATTTGTATTTGCTCCGGATCTACCTAAACCCTAATAAAAAGTAGCACATTAATCTATTTAACATAAATTATGGAATGGTGTACATCATAGCATAAAAAACCTTTTGAGGAAAAAATCAGCAAACCAAAAGAATAAGATTTAATCAAAAAATGGGGAAAACAAACAGATTATGAATAACATAAAAAAAAAAATTGTTTTTAATTTATAGGCATTTTAAGAGAATATAGATATAAAGAGAAAATAAAAATGAGAGTAAGGATCTAGGGGTGCAACACCTAGCATGTTCAAGGGTCAATGCTCCTCATAGGATTTAGGGGCAATGCCTCTGGTAAGATTAAGGGGCAGCGCCCCTTGTGGTGGTGGCAACACCCCCAACGGGATTAAGAGGCAATGCCCCTTGTGAGGATTTGGAGGAAACACCCATGCCCCTAGCACACTCCTTGTTGTGATACAAGGTGGGATCAAGTGGTAGAGCCCCTACCACCAAGCTGAAATTAAAGCCTTTAAAACAACACAAACCTTCTTGGAGCATGCTATTTTTCATAATTTGACTAATTTTAATCAAGCTTCAAGACTCCTCCAAATCTTTCAAAAAATGCTTAACTTTGACAATTTTAGATTTCACTGTTGTCAAATTTTTATTCCTTTTTTAACAAATAATTATATAATATTGATATAATAAAACTATTACACCTTTCAATTAGAATATTAGAAACATATAAGATCCTAAACCCTAACACTTAACCTACCTACAAACAGAACATTCAGAGTTGATGAAACCTTAAATAAATCTAAATCCCACAATTATGCTCCACACTAAAATTCTCCATAGACATAATTAGCTTTCAAAGAAGGAAATGATGGACAATTTGGCTACTTAATTTCAATTCAATAAAGAGGAAAATAAGAGGGGACATTTTGAAAAGGTCTACATTTGAAGGGACAAGTTTAACTCACCAGGCAAGAACTTATAAAAGGAAAGCTCAAAAAGCATAATGAGTAAACAGAAAACCCAGTATGTAAGCCATTGCTTGTCATCCAGCTGGGAAGGACTTTCAATTGATTTAAATTATGCCAGCAGCCAGCCATCACGCCTGACAGGTATTATTAATCACAGTTTTGAACTTTTGAATGTGGATCTTGAAAAAAAGCAAGGAAGAGCAAGAACTTCTGTTTTCATGGGATCATTTCACGGCAAGTTACTATTGAGTTTTTCACAGCTGAGAAAACTCCAGCAGCCCCTCTGCATGTAACCATTGCTTTGTTCAAGCTTTTAAAATAAACAAGTTAGAAGCGCTTAGGAAGGGAAAATCAGCATAGGAAGGAACGTATATAAAAGATGCATTGGATTTGTCTGTCATAAAATGTAAATTTCTTGCATGCATTTATTGTTCTTATAAATCCCTGCATGATAAACCCTTTTTTCTAAGTTCACTCATCCTGATGACCACAAGAAATCGCAAAAAATGATATAAAAAAACTTTGAAAATCACTGAAAAATACTGCATGTGATTTTAACACAATTTTAGCATGATTTGAAGGTAGATGGGAATAAATAGGTCAACGACCATTGACCACGACTTTTTTAAAATACATGATTTTCTCAGGGGAAAAATTGCATACGGTGGTATTCCATGATTTTGCCGATTAATTGTGCAATTTTGGTTATTTCTGCTTCTGTACATGCACTACAAGCTCTCTGGAAAAAATACCTTAGAAGTTTGGAAATTTGAACCACTTTAGTGAATGCCTAAATTAAAATATTACCGTTGACCTTTTCAATATTTCATTCTATCATTTCCAAGCCAAGCCTAACACCAGCACAGGTAATGTAATTCTTACGGCCAAACTGATCAAACAAGTATGAACTAAATAGAGAATTCTAACCAATCAGCAAATTCCAATATAACATATTGAGGCAGAACGGAACTAAAATAAAATTTAGAAGTCCCCCGGATCCACAGTCATATTAGAAAAAATGTAGCATAGTTCATTCTGGGTTCACAAAGATTCATCAAAGATGAACCCACACTGATTCCACTGCCCCCTGTACAATTTCCTGGCTGCACCAAATAAGATCCTGAACTGAATTCAGATCAGACCTAGATCTAGGGCCTTTAGCTGACAAAGCAACCTAGTCTTAAGATTTAGCGAGGAGTTACCTTAAAAATGCTCCTAAAAACTCCCTAATATTGACCTGTGGGGATCCTGATAATTTATCTAATTACTTTTTTCTGTTACTTTAGGAAACAGAAAGAAATTCATGTTTTGACATTAAAGTTATAGGTTTATTTCCCATCTGAAGTTCTGAACCACCTGGATCTTTTGTTGGACCTGGATTTCAATGGTTATGACTTTCTGGAAAGCTAGTGGACCAGTTGCTATGTACATGGTTGATGGTGCTATAGTAAATTTCTGATGGTAATGTGTGTGCCTCTTTCTTTTTGTCAAAAAAACTGATGAATAGTGGTTTTCAGTCCTACAAACAAATGCCTGATATATCTTAGGACCATTTTTAATATTAGCCACAATTTGAGCTGCAGCTCTTTTGATTGAAAAAAGAATGTCAGTAGTCTAATAGATCAGAAGTTTGGGCTGTAAATCAATTTTGAACAGTTTTGAACAATTGACGAATATGTTAAGTTTCTTATTTTCAGTCCAAGACTGATATGGATTTATGAATTTTATTGAAACTTTCAGTTGGTTAGGGAACAAACCCTTGTGAATAAGCCTGATGTATGTAACAATAAAAGAGAGAAACTCTATGGAAATGTTTTAGGCTATAAACCATTATGAAGCATCATTTCAATTTTCAACTGTTTTATAGATCGTACAAAGAGTTTCTAGTAAGGATAAATCAAAATGTAATGTGAAGTGGATCATCCCTCTTGTTAAGTGGCCCAAGTTGAACAGGGATGGACCACTATAAGAAACCCATGCTTGCAAGGACTCAGAGAATACATCGAGATGAGAAAGACGAGACTTTGTTTTGCTTTCTGAAATTTTGTCTAACAATATAAAAGAGATTTTTGGAATCTGGGAGGAACTCATCATAGCTAACAATGGTAAGCTTGATTAATAACCAGTCAAAACTGGTTTGCAAACTGATTTATAAACTGATATTCCAAATCTCTGAAAATTTGGAAACTGAAACAATTGAAATAGACATTAGCAAGCTTATGTTTTGCTTCAAATCAAGAAAACCTACAAGCCAAGAGAAAGGAGCAAAGCAGCAAACACCTTGTCCAAATTAGCATCGACTCTGCCTCCAAATAATGAGATCAATCATGCTTCACAGCAGCGTGTGGCTGACAATGAAATATTATAATCTAAGAGATTATTATATAAGGGCTCACGTCAACCTTAGCATTTTAATGGCTAAGTCTCTCTGTTGCATCAGATGTTTTAAGTTTGCAATTGACTTATTTTACACAGATAGGCCACGGTCAATGTGTGCTTGGATCTGCTCCCAAGCCGAAATATGGTGATGTGGTTGTAGCTAGAACTAGAGAGTTCCTTCTTTGTCATTTGAGTTCTGAATTTTAGTGTCATGTTTTATATGGCAAGGAAAAAGAAATTCAACTGCTTCACCCTTCCCCATATTTCCCCATTGTTAGGCAAAAAAACATTTCATTTGAGATGCTATGAATGAGCAGGATGCTGACCGTTCTTTTGGGATTAACAGTGAAAGCAGAAAATGTGTGTTTGACTGTTCCATGTGAGTTCAGATACCTGCCTTGCCAGAAACACGTTGACTGAGGTTCAAATCACTGACACAAACTGGGCCCATCTCAAAGTACCCTAATTATGCTCATTCCAAGCACAGTATTTCATAGTAGAAAAAATGGTTCTTGGAATAAATCTGAGAACCAACAGATCAAGATATTTTAGAAATATCACAATTTAATAGGGACAAAATAGTTAATGGTTAAAGCTAGGATTTTCAAAAAATTAAAAAAAATATGGTCAGGATTGGGGCTAGGGTTAGGTTTTCAAAAAATGCTACAGTTTAAAAACTGCCAAAAATGTTATTTCATGGTGAATTGCAATTTAACAGGATTAAATCAGATTAAAGTAGTAAAACAAAAATGGATGATTTTTCAAAATTTCAATAAACTTTTCTTTAAAAAATCATTTTCTGCTCCAAGTTTCTGCTACTCTGCACTATTCAAAACAATGCTGTTCAAACTGTGCAAGCTACTAAGGTTTGGCCAACAAGTGGATTGAGAAAGGCAGTTCATGGCCCTCGAAAAAGAAAATGAAGAGAAAACCAGCCACTTACGATTGCTTAAGAGAGAGCAAGTGGCATTAGCTAGCTCCTATGCTACACCAAATTTCCAGGATGGGGATGGCAAGGGATGTCTTTCAAGGATGGATTTTTTGGGAGGCCATTTTGTAGGGCATGGCAAGGGATGGCTATTTAAAAATAATGCCATATCCCCTTTTATCAGATTAAGATAATTAGTAATATTATTTAAGTTGGGTCCAATAAACTCTAATTTTTAAGGGTAACTTAATGATATTAACATAACTAAAATAAACAATATTTTTAAACACTAGTATTAAAATATAAGTATTTTAAAATACTAAAAATTTAGAAAAAAATTTTAAAAATAGATGTATTTTTAAATACTTGGAGGGAAATTTAGGACCCAAGGGCCCAATTTGAAAAAGGATATCAAGGAGGTGCCTATCTTAGTTTAAGGATTCGTTCAAGTTATCCTTTAGCATCCAATTTTCAGATTTGAGAAGTTTGTTTGATCTAGGGCATCCAAGGAAGAAAAGCTTGTTTCATAGATAGCAGACTCACCAAGTCAGCAAGTACTCACCAAGTCAAAACGAGTATTTGCTAATGAAACACACCAGAAAGACTCATCAACTTTTTGGCGAGCATTTGCCAGAAAGTCAGTGAGCCCATGCCAAAAATTCACAGCCGCCATGACAAAAGCAAGTCAAGTCAAAAACAGACTCAAAAACACAAAAAAGCATTGCAAAAAAGACAATTCTCCTTTGCAAAACCCCCAACACCCCTCCCACTTTGAACACAACCATCACAATGCTTTTACATCTCAAAGAGAAGATCTAAAAGGGCTTTTTAGTGAATTTCAAAGGCAAATTTGAAACAAAGGTCAATTAAAAAAATTCCAAATTGGCTGCAAAAACGAGCATCTAGGTTAAAAGAAATTCATCCAATGCTTAAACTAAGTAGTATTTTTGCATTTAAATTCCAAAAAAATGGATTCATTACCATTGTTTGAAGCTTTTTTCTGATTTTTTCACTGAGTTCACTATTTTTTGCATACCCAAATTTTTTATTTATTTTAAGCTTTTTTTTGGAATAGGATGTTTATAATCTTTAGATTATAACAATTTTTTATTGATTTAACCTAATTGATATTAATTAAACTAATTTTATGCTGATTTTTAGTAAAATGTTGTGCTTTCACTTTGCCACTGCCGATTACAAGCACTCGTCCTGCTGGAGCTAAAGACCTAACTTGGAAATATGCCTATCAAGGACTGATACTTGGGACAGTTGTTTGCATTAAATGCACAAACTTATACCATGGAGGCATAAATCGCCTCAAATACTATCTTGCAGGTATTACTCATCGTGATGCCAAGTCCTATGTCAACACTACTAAAGAGATAAAAAGAGAGATGGATGTCTACCTTGCATTGGAAGAAGACAAAAAATTGTAAAAGGATAAGACAAGGGCATCCATAGCTAGTGGTCATGGTCCTCAAGTGCAACCAGAATCAAACAAAGATATGGCATGTCAAGGCATATTAGAGTAATATTGCTATAATGGCCATGTAAGTCAATCAGTTAGTATTAAGAAACTTTCTTTTATGTATTTTATTCTCAATCGTTTCTGTTTTAGAAACATCGTCTAAAATCTCTATCTAAGGAGTATTCCCCTCCTTTGTAAATAATCAATTACCATTTCATTGTATCAAAGCAAAGGAATTTTTTGATGATTTTTTTATGAATAAAATTCGGAGTTTAATTACTTGAAATTCTTTTCAGAAGTTTTGGAATACTTTTTAATTAAAAATCGTAGGATTTTTTGTTTAAAAAAAATCTTGACCTACTCTAAGGATTTTCAAGGGTTTATACTATGAAAATTGTAGGCTGCTTTTTCCTTCCTAATGGTTGTGTTTCTGCAAATCGCGACTTTGTTTCTTGGATTAATTTTGCACCTAGGGTTCTCTATTTTACACGATTTTCTCACAAAAATCGTGAGTTTTGTGGCCACGACTGGAGCACTCTTGTACGCGACAACTCTACTTCATTCTGTGAATAGGGTTTTTTCTACTTGCGATTTTTGAGCTTTTACTACTCGCGATGGTTAGTTTCATGTACAGTAGCCACGTATAGGGCCTTTCTTCTTCCGCGCCAAGGTTTCTAACGGATTCATGTGAGTCCACTTTTATGTCAATATTTGTTTGACAATTTTTTTCAAAAATCGTGGGTTATCTTCTGCAACTAGGGCTTCTTTTGCCTATATTTTTACGTTTTTTTCAAACAAAATCATGGTTTTTTTCAGCTCGTGCCATTTTTGACTAATTTTTGACAAATCAAGGGTTTTTCATGTTCTAATTTGTTCCTAGGGATTTGTGCAAACTGATCACCTAGGATTTGATTGATATTTGACAGAAGAATCAGATTTTATGACAATTTTTTCAATAAAACATCAAGAATATTTTTTTTACCTTGATTTTTGGGCCTTTGGATAGCTGGAGGGATGGCATCATTGACCAACATCATGTTGGAAAGCAGCCAGAAATTCAACGAGAAAAATTACAATACCTGGAAACAAATTATGCTCACCATTTTCGAGTACCGGTACATCAGATTGTTCTTGGTAAAGATGCTCATCCCACAACTACAGGTAAAAACCAAGACAAGTTCAATGAGCATAATCATGAAGCAGTTTTGTTGCTCAAGTTCTCTGTCACACTGATGAGATGCTTCTAGAAATATCGTCTAGCAAGGATTGCTGCACAAATTTGGACTCACTTGAAGGATTTGCACGAGACATCAGATAAAGGCAGAGTTTTCTTCCTTAAAAATATGTTGTTCTCCATTCTAATGGATGACAAGATGTCTTTGCAGGATCATTTAATGAAGATCAAAGACACTCGCAATCGACTGAATGCCATAGGTTGCAAGATGGAAGAAGAGGATGTGGTGGTTATCACGCTGAAAAGCTTACCACAATCCTATGAGCACCTCATCAAAACTCTCAACATTACCTCCACAAATGTTGACCTAAAGTTTGATGAACTGCACAACAAGCTCTTGCAGCAGGACAAGTGGAAGAAGCAATTTGGGAGCAACAACGAGACAGCCAATGTGTAACGGGGTTTTATTGCCAAAGACAAAGGCAAAGACAAAGACCTCTCAATAGAAAGGACAAGGCAAATCTGAGGATAGTTCCAAGGGTCTAAAGAATATTACATGTCATTATTGTGGTAAGCTTGGTCAAATGAAGAAACAGTGCAGAAAGCGTTGGGCTGATCAAAAATCTAACCAGGGAGGATCTCAACAGAAGGCCCATGTTGTAGAGCATTCTAAGCAGAAGGAGTCTGTCTTCTAAGCATTTATGGTCAAACAACCAGCAAATCACATCAAGTCTTTTGCTTGGTATATTCATTTTGGAGCCTCTCGACATTTTACACACAGGAGAGATTGGTTCACGAAGTATAAGGTTTGCTCAAATTCAATGATCTTTGATGGTGGTGAAGAGTATACAATTGTCGGCAAAGGCAATGTTCAGATTACATCTGGTGGAAGAAATCTGATTTTTCTCAATGTATACTATGGTTTGGGCATGGAGCTCAATTTTCTCTCTGTAAGTCAAATTATGCAACACTATCCGAAGTTGAATGTCACCTTCAATGCACATAAGTGTCATATTGTTAACAAGGAGTCCAAGAAAACAATTGCAGTTGGCCTTGAAGATCATGGCTTGTATAGGCTAGTTGATATTAGAGACTCTTAAGAGCATGCAATGCAAAGAGTTCATCCATCAGTACTCTTTGGCATCAGCATTATGGGCATCTCAACCTACCTTCTTCTTGTCCTGAGGTTCTGATTTGGGGATATCACACAGATTGTCACTTATGCAGAGTTCACAAAGAAATTAATTGAGAGATTTGATACTAAGGACCCGGAGTTGCATTTTAAGGAGCTGGCACAACTTAGACAATGGGGATTAGTTGATACATATGTTGTTGAATTTCAAAGGTTAGCAGTTTTGGTGACTGATATTTCAGAGAGGAAGCTAGTTGATTTGTTTATGGATGGTCTCTCAATCCTTTACGAGGTTGGGTCAAGGGTCATGATCCTTTGACATTAGAGGAGGCTATTAAAAAGGCTAAAGACTTGGCACCATCATCGAGTAAATTTCCGTCTAAGGACTCTCATTTCAAGAAAGACAAAGATAAGAAACCAATCCAAAAAGACACACATCAACCACGTGAGGGTGCTAAGAAATTTAATAATGACCAGCTAAATGAGCTTAGAAGGAAAAAAGTGTGTTTTCACTGCAAGCAGCCATGGGATCCTTCTCATAAGTGTCCTCTTAAGGCCAAGGCCAAGCAGATTGAGTATTTTTCAGCAGAGGATACAACTTCGGAAAGCTCAGAAAATTCATCAGATTCTGAGGACAATGATGATAAATCAAATAGTTGGAAGGAATAGCAGTGATGATAGCATGTTAGCATGCTTGACAGGTACTCAAAAGGCAATCACCTTTAAGGTGCGTGGTGTGATACAGGGCCAGCGATTGATATCCTTGATTGATACTGGCACTACTCATAACTTCATTGATCCTTAGGTTGTGGTGAGTGTTGAAAATAAATAGCCAGTTTGGATTATACTTGATTAAATTTTAATGTTGCCTAGTGGCAATTAAAATTTAAATAACTTAAAGCGATTACAATAATGTAACTTGTAATCATATGAGACTGGTCCTATTTGGGTGTAACATGCTAAGGCAACATGTAAGTTATGATGACATGATAGGTCAAGACCTATTCATGTAACTTGTAATTCGAATTTATTGTATTTTGGCGCCAAGTTCATTATAGCCAACTAAGGCAAATAAGTTACTTGTATCTCCTATATAAATAAAGCGATGTAATCCATCCTATACACAATTCATGCATTCATCCAATTCAGCGATCTGATCTGCAAGCAATTCAAGACACAACGAATATACATTGAAGGCCTACCATTATACTTTAGGGTCAATGAATTCATTCTAGCTAAGTGAATCCAGTCAAGGGTGGTGATTATCATCAGATTGAAGGACAAGTCAAATTCGTATCAGAATTCAAGATTCAGATAAGTCAGTTTGTTCATGCCCTAAGTGGGCTAATTTGTACTTGGCTATCCCTTGACATTAATATAATCTGATTTGAATCTTGTTGTTGGGTTTTTCCTCCAAGAGGTGTTGTGACGTTTTCACACATCACCCCATTGCAAATGGAGACCCCCTACTTTTTAGGCCTTTCCGGTCTTTTGGCTTTGTTCTTGGGTCTTGTCACAGTAGTCTCGTCAATCTCTCCGCTTTGTAGGTGTTCGAGGGTCATTTTGGATTTAGTCTGCTTTTCGTTTGAGCGAGTTTGGTGAAGTCTTGAGCCTGTTTTGTCCTTTTTAGGGTTTCTGCCTTTTGTCCTAGATTTTAGGGGTTTCTATTAGGGTTTTGGAAAAACTGAACATACGACTGGAATCAGGACCCTTCAAGGAACCTCCCAGTAAAATTTGAGCCAAACGGAGCAACTTTCTATTTTTAGAAAGTTTCTATTTTTTAGGGATTTTACTGAGTCTCGGAATGTCATCATTTTGCCAAAAATCAAACTTACTATTTTTAGTAATTTCTATTTTTAGTAAATTCTATTTATAGTAAGTCATTCTTGTATCATGTCTAGGGGTCTAACGCTGACACTTTGAAGGTTTCTATTTTTGGAAAGTTTAATCTGATAGGACCATTTGGGCAAGGTGACAAAGATCAGGCATTTGCAACTATGTCTAATTCCGGAAAGTCAGAAAGCAAACAGAGAAAGCTAGAAGATGGTTGAGTGCTGGAAGCCCACTCCTGAAATGGAAAGCTCGAGAAAATTCTCTAAGTCTGGAAAAATCATCCCAAATTCTTACAAGGTGCCAAAATCAAGGAGGAATGGAGGATTCACAAATTTCATTGAATCCTCCACCAGTGCAAAATTCCGCCCAAGATGAAGGACAAGCGCCAAAATCAAGGAGGCATGGAGGATTCACAAATTTCATTGAATCCTCCACCAGTGCAAAATTCCGCCCAAGATGAAGGACGTGCCAAAATCAAGGAGGCATGGAGGATTCACAAATTTCATTGAATCCTCCACCAATGCAAAATTTCGCCCAAGATGAAGGACAGGCACCAAAATCAAGGAGGCATGGAGGATTCACAAATTTCATTGAATCCTCCACCAGTGCAAAATTCTGCCCAAGATGAAGGACAGGCGCCAAAATCAAGATGGCATGGAGGATTCACAAATTCATTGAATCCTCCACCAGTGCAAAATTCTACCCTACTCTCCAGCTGGGCGCCAAAATCAAGAAGGCATGGAGGATTCACAAAGTCATTGAATCCTCCACCAATGCAAAATTCCGCCCCAGGCCTCAACAAGGCGCCAAAATGGAGGGGTCATGGAGGATTCAGCATTTGATGAAATTCCTCCTCCACAGTGAAATTCCGCCCAAGGCATGGTGAAGGCGCCAAAACAAGGAAGTGATGGAAGATTCCAAACAAAGTGTGAATTCCTCTGCACATGGAAATAGCACCCTAGACTAATGGAAAGTGCCAAATTGAGGGGTGCTTGGAGGCATGGAAAATGATCAAATTCCAAGACATGGTGAATTCCATGCTTAAGCTTGAAAATGGAAATTTGTCTAAGGCATGAAAGTCAAAGGGTCAAGGAGGAATGAAAAGCAAAAAAAATCCCCTTGAGAAATTTTTTGAAATTTCCATTTTTAGACACCAAATCTTATTAGAATCCGGAAAGTTTTGCAGATTTGGACTCGTAAGATAATTCTCTATCTCCTATACCCGGGTCCTAAATTTTAGGAAAATCCCTAAAATATAGGCAATGTGGCAAATTGATCAGAAAGCTCCTTGCAAATGTGATGAATTCAAAGAGCACAAAAAATTCCTTCCTCGAGAAAGAAATGCGCCCAAGGTGAAGAATTCCAAGAAAGTGGAAAAATTGACTAAGTGATGGAAATTCCTTCCTTCAAGACAGAATTCCAAGAAATGTGAAAATTTGGCTAAGTGATGGAACTTTCTTCCTTCAGGACATAGTTCTTGGAAATCAGGAAAATTGGCTAAGGCATGAAGAATTTCCTTCCTCGGGGTAAGGAACAAATTTCTTTCCAAAGGAGAATTCCTTCACAACATGAATTCCACGTCGGGATGAATTGAACAAGAAATTTCCCCCCAGGGAAAAATTTGAAAAATCCATTCTCGGGCATCAAGAATCATCTGAAATTGAAAATGATGGTAGACTTGGAGTCGTGAGGGAATTTTCTCTCTCCTGGACCGTGGAACCCTAATTTGTTGAAAATTCCTAAAAAATAGGAGATGGTGGAAAATCATTAGAAATCTCCTCCAAAGCAAGTAAAGTTCGAGAAACTTCAAGAAAATTCTTCATGGATCAAATTCTTCTCTCCTTAAGTTTTCTCTCTCCAAGGTTTTCTCACCAAGTGGCAACCGAGTCAACGCACGCTGAATTAATGAAGCATCTCTTTGCATGCAGTCGTCACATTTTTGGCATTATGGCATATTCCTTCTACATGCAGTCGTCGCATTCAGGAGATGATGGTGCATTTATGGCATCATGGGCGATTTTTGCATGAGGGTGCATTCATCGCATAGTGGGCACTTTTTGAATGTAATGGTTAATTAATGCTTTATGGGTGCCATTTTTGGAAGGATTGTGATTAATTGTATATGGGCTTTATGGGGTATTTATTGTTGATTCCCACCTTCTTGTATCTTGAGTGGGGAATCTTCTAGGGTGAAACCCTAATTAGGGTTTTGCATGTAATCATGGTTTGAGGCCTATATAAAGGGGTGACCCCCCTCATTTGTAAAGGAGGGAGCTTTGTATGAAATTGTTGCAATAAGTTTTGAGATAATAACAGTGAAACATTGTTCTCTGATGGTGTCCACTTAAGTTATTTTTTCAAAGATTGCATGGTTTCACCTTCCTCACTTAGAGTATAATTTTATTTTCTCAGTTGTTAGTAAAGTGCTTTGATTTCAATGGAGAATGTAATGGTGTTTGATGAATTTCCATGGTTCATACTTTTTGCATCTTGTTGATTGTAAGTTGCAGTGTAAAGTTAGCCTGAACCCCCTAAATTTGTGCTAAGTTCGATTGTGGATGGTCGTTTGGATTGCATCATTTTTGGGTATTCAAATGTACTTTCTCGATTTGAAAATCCTCTAGCATCCCCAGAAGATTGCACCGGTTCTTGTGGAGTTGTAGTTGATCTTGGCAAAGCAGAGCTTGGTTTATTTGGAATTTGTCCACCAGAGCACTATTCATTGTTATCATTGCCCTTAGGAATAGATTTAGATCCTCCTAAATCCTTTCCCCTTTACTTTTAGTTCATTTTAGTTCGTTCGAAGCAGAAGCATCACAAATTCACTATATCCAATGATGGAGTTCCAGCCACAGCAAAGAAGTGAAAGAACGATGCAAACGTAAGGTCCCTTGGATTACCAGCAATCACATCAGCCAACTGAGTCGCATTCGTAGCATAAAGGAACCTTAGAGTCGATTGTTTGAACTTCTTGCAATCTTAGCATGCAATCGCACTTTGATCAAGAGAGAGTGAAGTGACCGTTAGGCAACTTTATTTTGTGTTCGACGCTGTCATAAAAAACACGTCAACAAGAGGGAGATTTTCCTAGCGTATTGTTGTGTTGTTCGTGTTGTTTTGTACTATTACGTGTTGCATTTTCACTTTCAATTATTTACATTCAGTCTGATCACTAAAATTAACAAGGTATCAGAGCTTGGTTCGTAAATAGTTGTCATTAGATTTGTCAATCTTTTATTGTCTTTTAGTCTAACCTACTGTTCAAAGCTTAGACTACATGGCTTCTTCTCTTAGGGCTGAAGACGGGTTGGAAGCATCTGCGAATTACACCTCTTGGAAGGTTCGTATGATGATGGCCTTGAATGATCTTGTTGAATACGTTAGCAAGGATGCTGAAGAACCTACTAATGAAAAAGAAAAAAAGAAAAATGGAAGAAGAAGGACTTTCAAGCTCGAAGGTTGATCATTGATTCTGTCAAAGACCATATTGTGTCTTCTATCTCCAAGATGAAGTCCACTAGAGAGATGTTCAACACATTAGAGAAGATGTATGAAGTCAACAACACTAGCCGCATTCTTGCCTTGAGGAATCAGCTCTCCCACATCTGATTGGAGAAAGAGGAATCTATCACTTCCTACTTCATGAGAATGACTGATTTAAAGGATCAACTTTCAGCAGTAATGAAGGAAGTTGAAGACAGCGATCTTACCTTGACTGCCCTCGATGGTCTTCCCCCAACTTGAGAACCATTCATTCAAGGAATCAGTGTGAGGATTGAGCTTCCCAAGTTTGAACGATTGAGGGGAGATTGCATCCAAAAAGAAACTTGGTTGGCTGCTAAGGGGGCAATTAGGAACTCTCATGGAGGATATCATCACATGCTTGCAGCCCAATCAGTCAAGAAGAAATGTGGAAATTGGAAAAAGGGCAACTTTAAGAGGAATAGAGATTTCAGACCTTTAGCAAGTCAATATTCAAGGAAAAAGCCAAGAGATCTCTCACGCATTCGTTGCTTCAGATGTGACAAGTTTGGTCACTATGCGAAGGAATGTCAAAATCAGCTCAAGCAAGGAGAAGCGAATCTCAATGAGGTTGCAGAACAAAAGACTTCTTCATCTCTACCTTATCAAGCAATATACCAACTGACTGCAACACATGGCTGATCGACAGCGGCGCATCTAGACACATCACAGGCTACCGAGAGCATCTCTCAGACTTGATAGAGAAAGAATCCAATCTTCATGTAGTAATTGGTGATGATGCTCGATATTCGGTAGGAGGTTTCAGTACTACTTCATTAAATTTAGATTTTGGTATCTCTTTACATCTCAGTAATATCTTATTTGTGCTTGGAATTAAAAGGAATCTTATCTCCATTTCTCCACTAGAAGATAAGGGTTATCAATTAGCATTTTTTGAGGGTAGAGTACTTGCGTGACCTAATAAATCTAGTTTTAAATCTGCTCGTGTCATTGCTTGACAAGGCAGAGATGAAGAGGAAGTCTTCATTGTTCTTTTGTTCTGCAACCTCATTGAGATTCGCTTCTCCTTGCTTGAGCTGATTTTGACATTCCTTCGCATAGTAACCAAACTTGTCACATCTGAAGCAGCGAATGCGTGAGAGATCTCTTGGCTTCTTCCTTGAATCATGAGTTGCTGAAGATCTGAAATCTCTATTCCTCTTGAAGTTGCCCTTCTTCCAATTTCCACCTTTCTTCTTGACTAATTGGGCTACAAGCATGTGATGATCTCTTCCATGAGAGTTCCTAATTACCCCCTTGGCAGCTAGCCGAGATTCTTCTTGGATGCAATCTCCCCTCAACCGTCCAAACTTGGTGTAGTGTCCTAAAATTGCGACACTTGCAATTTCGACCACATTTGGGTCTTCACGATGGCGATGTAACACGGAACCTGAATGGAGACCCCGAAACTTGTTCATGATATCAAAAACTGCATTTTTCAGCACCCTGCCTGATCCCTCCTTGCACCCTGCTGTCCCGGGAGGTGGGACCAGAGCGCCCAGCGCCCTGGTCCCCCAGGACCATGGCGCCCAACGCCCTGGTCCCTGGCCCTATTTTGGGCCCGGTCTCCTATGGGGCTTCGGGTCTTTAATTTTGCAAATTGGAAAATAACACTTCCTGGTCGGCCCAAGGTCGGAAAAATTAGTCTATCAGCCCTAATTGACAAGTATATAAACTACATTTTCCTCTCCCATTTGGGGTAGATGAAAAGGAGGAAGGACATATGTGTACAAGACGTGGAAACGATATTCAAGCATTCAAGCATTCAAGCATTCCTTCAAGCAATTGATCATTCTAAGTCTCCATTCAAGGCTAAGTGTTGCATTCAAGACAAGGATTCAACCATTGAAGAGGAGATCACATATCACATACAACATACAACATACAACAACATCTACACCTTCGCATGTAAGAATACAAACATTCTTACAACAAGGTACTAGTACTTGTTTTACAATCATTTACATTTACAGCATTTCTCATTTCTTGGTTAATTCCAAAACCGGGATTTGACCTAAGGGCAAACCCCTAATCCCTAACCCCCCAATCGTCTTCGCTTTTCTGTGTGTAGGTTGCAGGTACGCGGCTGAAATTGAAGATCTGGAATCCTTGTGCAGAGACGAACAGATCCCCCTTCGTTTCGCGGATTTTTCGAAGGACCGTGTGCACGTCGGGCGCCATCGTCCCGTCAACTTTTGCTCAAATTTGTAGAATAGCACCGTCTCGACATTTTACTGCTAATTCCAGGTCCGCAGCTTCATCCTATATTCCTATCTCTGTTTATAAGTGAATCTTTCCTACTTTCTATGCATTCCTAGCTTAATCATTCTATCCACATTCTTTACAAAAGAGGGTATCCTTGCTATCTTACCCCTTGAAACTCATATAGAATCCAATCTTGCATTGCGTGGGATTGGATCTTGTGGGTTTCAACCCCTCTTTTGAATGTAAAGTCCCTCCTAAGTGAAAATCATCAACCCGAGTGACTCTCCCTTCTCTCTCCTTGGAGTTGGGGAGGGGAGAACAACTAGGGTTCGATTTTTTTCCGCTTTACATTTTGGTGAACCCGACGTGAACATCCTCATTCTGATTATTCATGGTTAGATCTGAAAATTTTGCTTTCCTAATTATATTTCCATGTTTGATCTTTTGCAAATTTTAGAGGTTGATTGCATAAAAACCCTAAAATTTTCTTTGAAGTAATTAAGCTTGTGAAATGTTTAATTGTTAATGTTTGTTTCAGATCTACCCTTCTATTGCAAATTGTCAATTCATATTTGTGCTTTAATTTTGAAAATTAAGTGGTTAAGTGTCAAAACCCTAATTTTTGAAACCCTCTTGATTCAACCTTTGACTGATAATTTCACTAATCAAAACACCTCCAAATCAGTTGTAACTTTGGATTCCGCAATAAAATCACAATATCTTTCGTCCCTGAAAATTTGGAAAAAAGTTGCGAGGACCGTGTGCACTCCGAGCGCCATCGTCCTCGACATTTTTTCCGAAATTTCGGGAGCGAGATCTTACTGTATTTTCCTGCTAAAATCCAGAATTTTGGCTGATTTTATCAATTTTAACACCTTCAAAATTACAGTCAAAGTTGGTCTAGCGATTGCTTGGATTGAGGCTTCTAATCATTCAAAAATTGTTGAAATTGAAATTTGTGTCAAAATTGTGTTTCTTACAGTCCTAAATCTAAAAAGTGTGTTATCATTCATTCGAAATTTCAGTGATTTATTCAAATTTTTGCAATTTGTGACTTTTGAAATTAAGTGCTTAATTACAACAACTTTGATTTCCGCTTTCAAAATTGAATTTTGCGTGAAATTGAGTCAATTGTTAATTTTCAAAACTTGCATTGCTTTCAGCATTCCCTCTAAAATCATAAAATTCAAAGTTTCAGTTTCCCTCTCTTTTTCAAAATTCAAATTTTGCATTTTTCGACAATCTGGGTAGGGTTCAATTTTGAGATTGCAACTTTAATTTGGCCTATCTACAGATCGTAAAATCACTCAATTTTTTCAGGTTAGCTGTAAAATCATCATAACTTTCATCCCTGCAAATTTCAAAAAAAGTTGCGAGGACCGTGTGCACCCCGAGCGCCATGGTCCTGGACATTTTTTCCGAAATTTCGAGAGATTGTCCTAATTGTATTTAACAGCTTAAATCTAGAAGATTGGCTGATTTTACTAAAATTTGCTACCTCTAAAATTCAAAATCTTCTCTCTTTCATTAGTGCATGAGTTTTACAACAATAAGCCCTACTTACACTATTCCCGTTAGACGAAGCCTTAGAATTAAGTCCTTCCAAGGTTTAATTACTGAGAAGATGGAACCTAATTTGAATGGCCTTTTTAATGAGGACATGGGTAATTCCTTTAATCCTCTTAATGATGAAGAAGCTCTCCATGAGGTTTCTGTAGAACAACTTTCAAAATTGGATAACCAATTTGACGATTTTCGACAATGGATGTCTCAAGAATACCCTGATAGTCAAGCTCTTCCTTTAATTGAGGGTCTAAAACGTATGCTTCAAAGTGATAAGAATGGAATTGATATTTTGCGTGGTATTGCACACATTGTGGATTCAAATGTGATGCCTATGAAGAGTTGTGCTGAAACTTTGGGTTATACACAACCTCCTACTCAAGTTAATCATTCTATTCCTTTGACGACTTCTATTGCTAGTATACCTACTTTTACATCAAACATAATGACTACTTCAATACAAGACATTCCTCCTATGATCACTAGTCATGGGGGCAATCCCTCTTCTTCAATCAACCCTCTTCCTTCATTCAATCCGACTTCTTCATTCATTCCTTCAATAAGTGTTCCTATTATATCACCACAAATGAACATGACACAAGGAGGCAATTCGTTTTCCATTCCTCCTTGTAGTGTTCCTCCTGTCCAATCATCTCCTATGACTAACTATCATAGTGTCCCACCACCTTACTCTCTACCTTCTTTCAATAACATAACACCTCCATCACAATCTAACACATCTAATATGAACTCTTCGACTGAAGCGACCATTAACAATCTTGCACAAACTGTCTCTTCTTTACAGCAACAAATTGCCTCTATGAATCAATCTAAGTTTGGTGTGCCCACATTTGATGTTGCGAGCCCACTTTCTCTTGATATTGTTCGAGCTATTCCCCCTAAACATGTTGAAATTCCGCATTTGGAGCTTTATAATGGTAAGGGTGATCCTCTAACACATGTTAAGACCTTTCAAACAATATGTACTGATTTTGCTTATGACCAAAGGTTGCTTGCAAAACTGTTTACTAGAACATTAAGAGACAAAGCCCTACAATGGTATTGCTCGTTGCCTTCCTATTCTATTTCTTCTTTCGAACAACTTGCAAATGCTTTCATTCAACAATTTCAACACAATATGTCCTAAAGTTACTTTGATTGATTTAATGCATTGTAAACAAGGTGTTAAAGAAAAAGTGACTGATTTCATTGGTAGATATAAGCATTTGTATGCTCAAATTGCTTTTCCAGTGCCTGACAATGATATTCAAAGAATCTTCATTTCTAATTTACAAAAAGATATTCAAGATAAACTTATGTTTTCTGAGTTTACTTCTTTCCAACAGTTGTGCGCAACTCTTCACCATTATCAACTGACTGTGAGTCAAATGGAACAATCACATCCTATGGCTCCGAGTGATAAGGGTGATAGTAGTCAACAACCATTTGGGAAGTTTAAACCGAACAGAGAGTCCATTAAATTCAATGAAAACATCATCAACAACAATGTGAATGCAGCATCAGGTGTGCCTCCTATTTCTAAGTTTTTTAAGAAGGAAAGAAAGTTTACTCCTTTGAATGAATCATTGCATAGTATTATGAATAAGTTATTGGACCAAAATGTGCTTACTCTTCCTCCTATAAGGCAAATAGATCCTGCAAAGAATAATTCACCCTATTTTGATAACAAATCTTTTTGTCAATTTCATCGTCAACTTGGGCATGATACTGAAAAATGTTTTGCTTTAAAGGGTAAAATTCAAGATTTGATTGATAATAATACTATCTCTGTTTCTGGAGTGAATGATAAAGGCAACACATCTGTAGCTCCTCCTAACCAAAATCTTCAGATTTTTACTGATCCATTACCTTCTCATACCTCTAATGCGATTGATACTAATGATTCCTCTGTCTCACCTAATGATCTTGTGTCCATGACTCCGAATGTGATTAACTTTGTGGAGCAGCAGAAAATCCCTAAAGAACTTTCCATCACCTTTGATTCTAGCAAAACTATCAGGGCACCTGATGGTCCTTTATATATAGTTGCAAAAGTCAAAATACACCTTGCCGTGGAGTGCTTATTGATCCTTCTTGTATGGTTAATGTCATTACTGAACAATTTCTTTTTACTTTGCAATTGAATCAAGTGATCTATGACGAAACAAATGTGGTTGTGAAACTATTTGATGCATTTTCTTCTCCTGCAATTGGTTCTATTACATTACCTATTGAGGTCCATAACAAATCCCTTGATGTGGACTTTGCTATTATTCCATCATGCGAACAATTTCGTGTGAAGCTAGGCTATCCTTGGCTATCTTCCATGAAAGCTATTGCTTCTCCTATTCACAAGTGTTTGAAATTTCCCCATAATGGTGAAGTTGTTACTATCAATCATAGTCTCTTTAAACCAGCCGAAAGAACTTCTAGCGTTCCTCTTGATTATTTTTGGCCTAAACAATTCCAACCCCTTCCTCCGCGAAGTGATCATCTTTTCAAATCTTATCAAAAGTGGAAAAAAGATATGATCCTATCTCTATGTGAACCTAGAACACCCAAACTTGACATCCGTATCGTTCTTGAGAAGGAAGTTCTTCCTTTGAAAGATAAAACTAATGTCTTTCCTTAAGAAGATTCCCAACCCATCCCTATGGATGTGACTATGCCTACATCTAATAAACTTCCTAAAAGTAGACCTATCCCTCCTTGTCATGATGGACTTGGTCTCCTTCCTAAACCAAATATTCCTCCCTTATATGGAGCAGTTCCTCCTCCTTCCTCTTATGGAGAGAAGAGACCTTCCTCTTCTCCTATTTTTCAGCCTAAGAGACCACAACCTAAACACCCAAGTGATAAGGATGAGAACATTCCTCCTCCTCAATCTTCTCAACTTCCTACTAAGACTAGAAGAAATCGTTCTGCACGTGAACGCCGGCGAAAGCGTTGTCTTAGAGCTCAAACTTTGCAATCCCCAAAAACACCTTCAACTAATATTATTCCATTTTCTCCTCAGCCGACGATTGAGCCGAAATCTCCTAAACATAAGATGCATGATGGTCTTGATCCCGTGCGAGTTAAAGATCCTATTTTTATAAATCTTGATGATGATATAGATGAAAATGTTACTTCTCTTGCTTCTGATAGTGAATATGAACTTGTTGATATTGATAACCATTTATCTAACGAATTTTCTAAAGCACTTATCCTAGCTCCTAGACAAGAACAACGTGGCTTGGAACATGAACATAGTCCTTGTTTGGATCTTGTGATAGCTCCATCTGCTGTGTTGGATGTTCCTCCTCTAGCGTGTTTCCTACCTTCCCGAAACATTGATCAGCAAGATTGGGGGGTAGATGACGTGCTAGACTAGTTTCATTAGCATAGCAGATTCTCTCCTCCTCTCTTTTGTTACTTCTTCTATGTGTTACTCCCATTCTTCTATTTGTTGTCCTTAGTGTAGTCTACTTGAGGACGATGCAAAACATTGAGATCTCTTTTGGTCTCTCTCATGTTGACTCAAAAGACACATGTGTTCCCTTCTTCTAGGTGACCTTCCTTGATTGGGGAATGAAGAACAATTATGCATACATACATATGATATACATGAATTATCATACAGCATACTGACCCCGAGGAAAGCTAAGTCACCTCGTGCTTTGTGTTTTGTGTCTATTATCCTTGGGCTTATCTCACACTTGGGGGCTAAATCCTTGTGATAATGTGCTCCTTTCTCATTTCTTATATGTATCACTACCTTAAAGCAATCACCCCCGATGAGGCATGTGCGATCGCTTTAACGTAGGGGGGCATACATCCCGTTCATATCTTTTTCAAGATACTTAAAAATTTCTTGACAAATTTAGCTTTGCCTTGAAAATTTTTGATATCTTTCTTACATGACTCATAGTGAGGGAACCTTACTACTGACAGTCATGGTTCTCCCTCGTGATCTTCCCTTTTACTTTGTCAATCGAAGTCGTAAGATCCTTAGTCCACTGGGGGCTTGGTGTATCTTGCCTCCTTGACGTGGTGAAAGTTTTTCAATGTTGTTTCCTTGTACTTTACCGGAAGTATGAGCGTACGCTTATACTCCCGCTAAAGTGGGGGCTAAATGTAGCGTCCTAAAATTGCGACACTTGCAATTTTGACCGCATTTGGGTCTTCACGATGGCGATGCAACACGGAACCTGAATGGAGACCCCGAAACTTGTTCAAGATATCAAAAACTACATTTTTCAGCACCCTGCCTGATCCCTCCTTGCACCCTGCTGTCCCGGGAGGTGGGACCAAAGCGCCCAGCGCCCTGGTCCCTGGCCCTATTTTGGGCCCGGTCTCCTATGGGGCTTCGGGTCTTTAAGTTTGCAAATTGGAAAATAACACTTCCTGGTCGGCCCAAGGTCGGAAAAATCAGTCTATCAGCCCTAATTGACAAGTATATAAACTACATTTTCCTCTCCCATTTGGGGTAGATGAAAAGGAGGAAGGACATATGTGTACAAGACGTGGAAACGATATTCAAGCATTCAAGCATTCAAGCATTCCTTCAAGCAATTGATCATTCTAAGTCTCCATTCAAGGCTAAGTGTTGCATTCAAGACAAGGATTCAACCATTGAAGAGGAGATCACATATCACATACAACATACAACATACAACAACATCTACACCTTCGCATGTAAGAATACAAACATTCTTACAACAAGGTACTAGTACTTGTTTTACAATCATTTACATTTACAGCATTTCTCATTTCTTGGTTAATTCCAAAACCGGGGTTTGACCTAAGGGCAAACCCCTAATCCCTAACCCCCCAATCATCTTCGCTTTTCTGTGTGTAGGTTGCAGGTACGCGGCTGAAATTGAAGATCTGGAATCCTTGTGCAGAGACGAACAAATCCCCCTTCGTTTCACGGATTTTTCGGAGGACCGTGTGCACGCCGGGCGCCGTCGTCCCGTCAACTTTTGCTCAAATTTGTAGAACAGCACTGTCTCGACATTTTACTGCTAATTCCAGGTCCGCAGCTTCATCCTATATTCCTATCTCTGTTTATAAGTGAATCTTTCCTACTTTCTATGCATTCCTAGCTTAATCATTCTATCCACATTCTTTACAAAAGAGGGTATCCTTGCTATCTTACCCCTTGAAACTCATATAGAATCCAATCTTGCATTGCATGGGATTGGATCTTGTGGGTTTCAACCCCTCTTTTGAATGTAAAGTCTCTCCTAAGTGAAAACCATCAACCCGAGTGACTCTCCCTTCTCTCTCCTTGGAGTTGGGGAGGGGAGAACAACTAAGGTTCGATTTTTTTCCGCTTTACACTTGGGAAGCTCAATCCTCGCACTGATTCCTTGAATGAATGGTTCCCAAGTTGGAGGAAGACCATTGAGGGCAATCAAGGTAAGATCGTTGTCTTCAACTTCCTTCCCTACTACTGAAAGTTGATCCTTTAAATCAATCATTCCCATGAAGTACGAAGTGATAGATTCTCCTTTCTCCAATCGGATGTGGGAGAGTTGATTCCTCAAGGCAAGAATGCGGCTAGTGTTGTTGATTCCATACATCTTCTCCAATGTGTTGAATATCTCTCTAGCAGACTTCATCTTGGAGATAGAAGACACAATATGGTCTTTGACAGAATCAATGATCAACCTTCGAGCTTGAAAGTCCTCCTTCCATTCTTCCTTTTCTTTTTCATCAGTAGGTTCTTCAGCATCCTTGCTAACGTAGTCAGCAAGATCATTCAAGGCCATCATCATATGAACCTTCCAACAGGTATAATTCGCAGAACCTTCCAACCTGTCTTCAGCCCAAAGAGAAGAAGCCATGTAGTCTAAAGCTTTGAACACTAGGTTAGACTGAAAGACAATAAAAGATTGACAAATCTGATCACAACTATTTACAAACCAAGCTCTAATACCATGGCGAGTGATATCCTTGATTGATACTGGCGCTACTCATAACTTCATTGATGCTCAGGTTGTAGCGAAGCGTGGTTTACAGACAGAGGAGCATGAGGGACTCGGAGTTATGGTGGCAAGTGGACATAAACTCCTATGTACACAAAAAATTACTAACTTGCACACGAGGATCGATGATTATGAATTGGTTGATGATTTTTATGTAGTTGACATGGGAGATTATGACGTCATACTAGGCATGACTTGGATGGCTTCTCTAGTGGAGTTTACATTTAATTTGGAAAAGGTGGAAATGAAATTTGAACATTAGGGCAGGAAAGTCGTACTTCGTGGCTTATCAGATGGTGGACTTAGAGTGGTATCACTTATGAGGATGGAGTGTTTGACGCATCATGACTAGGTGCAGTGGGCCGCACAGATTTTGGTGATGCCAGAGGTTACTAGACAGCAAAAGCAAGAGAATCCTTCACAGATGCAGTCATTGTTGAACAAACACTCCAAAGTGTTAGGTGATATTCCACCAGGTAGACCACCTGACAGGGGATTTGAGCATGTGATAGAGTTAGAGGAGGGGGCTAAACGAGTTATTAACACACCCTACAGGCATCCGAAGAGGTATAAGGATGAGATTGAGAAGGCTATTAGAGAGCTTCTTGAGATGGAGCACATTAGGCCTAGTAAGAGCCCATTTGCCTCTTTTGTTGTGTTGGTTAAAAAGAAAGATGGAACTTTTAGAATGTGTATTGACTCTAGGGAGTTGAATAAGAAAACAATTAAAAACAGATATCCGATTCCCTGTACTGATGAGCTCATAGATGAGCTACATGGAGCTTGTTACTTCTCCGAGATAAACTTGAGATCCGGCTACCATCAGATTCAGGTCAAGGAGGATGATACAAAGAAGACAGCTTTCGGGTGTCATTTTGGACACTTTGAATTCTTGGTCATGCCCTTTGGTTTGACTAATGCACCAGCTACCTTCCAGTCCTGTATGAACAAGATATTCAGAGATCAATTGAGGAGATTTGTACTAATATTTTTAGATGATATACTTATTTACAGTAGGACTTGGGAGGAGCATCTGAAACACATTGATATTGTGCTAAGCATTCTTGAGCAGAAGTCCCTATATGCAAAGATGTCTAAGTGTACATTTGGAATGACTGAGTTGCTATATCTGGGTCACATTATCGGTGCTGACGGTGTACGTGTGGATTTGGAGAAGGTTCGAGCTATCATAAATTGGCTGCCACCCCGGAATATTTCACAGCTTAAAGGATTTCTAAGGTTGTGTGGATTCTATCGCCGCTTTGTGAGGGGTTTTTCACATACTGTTGCTCCCCTTATAGATTTGACTCGGAAGGATGCTTTTGAGTGGTTAGATAGAGCTCAGCAATGTTTTGACAGGTTCGAGGAATTGATGAGCACTTGCTCGGTTTTTGGCCATTCTTGATTTCAGTAGACCTTTTGAGTTGCATTATGACGCCTCAAGTGAAAGCATAGGCGCAGTATTGATGCAGGATAGGCACCCCATCGCATTGGAGAGCAGGAAGTTGAAGGGTGTTGAGAGGAGCTACAGCATATATGACAAGGAGATGTTGGCAATAATACACACCTTGGCTAAATTCAGATAGTACCTAGTTGGAAGTAAGTACACAATCAAGACGGAACACAATAGTTTGAGACATTTCCTTGGGCAAAAGGATTTGAATGATAGGCAGCAGAAGGGGGTCAGCAAACTGCAAGCTTATGACTTTGACATAGTTTTTGTCAAGGGCAAGAAAAACATAGTTGCTGATGCTTTATCCAGGAGACCTCACTTGTGTGCTTTGGGAGTGTTGGAGGATGACTGGAGGGAGTTGATTTCTGCAGAGTATGCAAAGGACAAGTGGGCCACTGGGATTATTGATGGCACTATCCAAGATGACAGATACACAGTGGTAAATGACTTGATCATTTACAAGGAGAGGATCTTATTAGTGCCAGGATATGCTATGAAGCAAAAGATCTTGAGAGCTTTCCATGACTCACCGTTAGCAGGACACCCAAGGTATTTCAAAACTTACAGGCAGGTGAGAGAGCGCTTCACATGGAAAGGGCTCAAGACAAAGGTGTTACAGTATGTGAGGGAGTGCCCTGTGTGTCAGCAGAATAAGCATGAGCACTCTTTCCCAAGAGGACTATTGCAGCCCCTACCTATTCCCAAGAGGAAGTGGGACGGTGTGTCGATGGATTTCATTACGGGCCTACCCAAGGTCCAAGGCAGGGATTGCATTTATGTTGTGGTGGATCGGTTGACGAAGTTTGCACACTTCTTTGCTATTTCATCCACATGTACAGCATTTCAGACAGCTAAGTTATTTTTCCGAGAGGTATTTAGGTTCCACGAGTTGCCACAGAGCATTGTTAGTGACAGAGACAGCAGGTTCATGAGCAATTTTTGGCAGGAGCTCTTCAAGTTGTGTGGGACAAAGCTTACCCCGAGCACCAGTAATCACCCGCAGATAGAAGGGCAGTCAAAGATTGTGAGCAAGTGCGTGGAAGGATACCTCCGTAATTATATCGCAGGGCAGCAGAAGGCATGGGTGAAGTGGTTGCATTTAGGAGAGTACTGTTATATCATGTCTATCCAGATGTCACCTTTTATGGCTCTTTATGGTTACGAGGCTACGAGCTTTTTGGATTTGTTGCTTGGTGATAGCCGAGTACCCAAGGCTAAGGCTCTCTTACAAGAGAATCAAGATATTATGAGGCCCTTGAAGGAAAACATGCAAAAGGCTCAGAACTAGTGTAAATGATGTTCAATTCTCAATTCAATGTGCAAGATATATTCTAGTTTATATTTTCTTGATCTATGTATTATCTATTTATATGATAAATCTGATTATCTTCTTTTGTATGGCAGGTGAGAGGAGCATTTATTGATTTCGATGTCCTTCTCACAAATATCGATTGATATATATATGCAAGAGGGGAGGATCAAGCAATGCCTTGACCAGTCATGTCTTTTTAGACATGACCGATCAAGACATTACTTGATCGCACCCTTTGACTTATAATTACCAATCGGTGTATACTTTAATCAACGGCCCGATACTAATCGGTGCATACTTAACTTATTACCCAATACAAATCAAGGTCTATGTAGTTTATTATCCGATGCCAATCGATGTCTACGTAACTTGTTAACCGATACCAATTGGTGATCGCTTAATTAATAGTTCAATACCAAGCGGTGTATGCTTTGCCACCCGATAACAATCGGTTAATCCCGATAACCATCATTTGTTTACTGTTAATAAATCAACCGATATAAATCGGGATACATGGTTAGCCTGATAATAATCGGTGATCACAGTTATAAAGCAAACCGATATTAATCGGTATACTATGCTATGATAGGATTATTGATAGTTTGGGCATTGATCGAACTAAGTAGATTGAACATATACAAGTGAAGAATGATCATCAAATGAAAGAACAATAGCTTGAAGTTTTTCCTAATAGTTTATCGATAGGATAAATGATTGAATGAGAGACTTCATTTATCTCTCATTCAATCGTTTATCTTACCGAAGCTATCATGCATTAACACTCCCTCTTAGCTAGGTAAGATAAATGAAAACAATATATCAAGCATCATAATTAAAATGATGGTTAGTATTCTTTACACAATCTGACTCTCTAGAAAATCATATCAGCTAATCACATGATATGAAGTATCACCTAAACACGTGATACAAATGTCCATCACGTCAATCTTGTGATGACAGGATATCATCTAAGCATGTGATATCAGTATTGCCTAAACACGCAATACTTAAGGATAATCATATGAGAAAGATTAAATTCTCATCTTATCCAAGTTGTGGTATGTGCACTAACATCTTATACAATTGTTTTACCACAACACAATCATGGCACATCCATGACACACCAAAGATCCAACATGATAACTGGTTTGGACATCATAAGATCATCACCTTATAATGTCTATATACAAGTGTTCATTATTTTGAGAGATCGTCACCTCTTAGATATGAACCCAGGGGATAAAATCCAAAATGTCCTATCATGACAAAGAAGTTTACACATTAAACATCTTATTGATATGCAAATACAGATTACAAAGCAAATTACCTTTCTATCATACCTAAACCTTTTCTGAAGTGATCAACCTTCACTCTGGAAAGAGGTTTGGTTAGAATATCTGCAGTTTGATCTCCTGTACAAACATATTCTAATTGGATCACATTCCTGTCTACCATATCTCGCACATAGTGGTATGGAATCTCAATATGCTTGGATCTGTCATGGAACACTGGATTTACAGAAAGTTTTATGCAGCTCTGATTGTCACAATGTATAACGGTGGGTTTCATAGGCTCTCCAAACAACCCCACAAGCAACTTCCTAAGCCATACTGCCTCTCGGGCAGGCCATAGAAGCTGCAATGTATTTTGCCTCGGTGGAGCTTTGAGCTACAGAAGACTGCTTCTTGTTGATCCAAGATATCATAGTTGAACCTAGACTGAAGCAACACCCTAAAGTGTTTTTTCTGTCAGTCACACTTCCAGCCCAATCTGAATCTGTAAATCCATGTAGTTCTATATCAATTTTCTCATATTTGAGACCAAGGTTTAGGGTACCTTGTAGGTATCTCATAATGTGTTTTACTGCAACCAGGTGTATCTCCTCAGGTTCACACATAAACTGACTTAGAGCATTAATTGCATAACAGATATTTGGCCTTGTATTTACCAGGTACATCAGGGACCCAATCATCTGTCTGTATTAAGTAGGGTGAGTGGGTTGTGACTCTGTTGCTACTTCTTTAAGTTTATGCAAATTGGTTTCCATAGGAGAGTCATGGGCCTACAGTTTAGCATTCCGAATCTCTTCAAAATATCCAAGGTATACTTTCCTTGGTTTAGTATAATGTTGTCAAAATTCTACCATACTTCCAATCCTAGGAAGTAATGAAGGAGTCCCAAGTCCTTCGTATCAAATTCTTTGGATAGATCTTTCTTGCATTGATCTATAAGGTGATCATTTCCTGTGATTAATAAGTCATCAACATATAAAATCAATATTAGCATATCACCTTTATTTCTTTTGTAGTAGAGATTAGGATCTGCATCATTCTTTGAGAAGCCTAGTCCTAAGAGATAGGTGTCAATTCTTTCATACCAGGCCCTAGAAGCCTGTTTAAGCCCATAAAGAGCTTTCTTGAATCTACACACATGAGACTCTGCATCATGAATTTCAAACCCTTCAAGTTGCTCTAGGTAGACTTCTTCTGAGATCTCACCATTTAGAAATGTTGTCTTAACATCCATCTGGTGTACCTTCCACCCCTTTGCTACTGCAATGACTAATACAGCTCTTACTGATGTATACCTGGCAACAGGTGCAAAAGTTTCTTCACAATCTATTCCTTCCCTTTGTGAGAACTCATATGCAAAAGTTTCTTCATAATCTATTCCTTCCCTTTGTGAGAACCCTCTAGCTACAAATATGGCCTTGTGTTTTTCAATACTGTCGTCTGCAGCATGTTTGATCTTGAAAAGCCATTTAGATGAAACAACAGATTTCTTAGTTGGCCTAGGAACAATCTCCCAAACATCATTTTTCATAATGGACAGATACTCTTCAGACATGGCATCCTTCCATACTTGATGTTCAAGTGCATCTGATACATTGTTTGGTTCGGCTTTAGAGAGATCATTGATAAGGGCAACATAGCTAGTGAATTTATTAGGCCTTTTGCTTTCCCTGAAGGTCCCTGAAGGAGCGACAAACTTTTGAGCTTCTGCTACAGTCTTGGTGGCCCATAGTGGCCTTTTCTTGAGGTTTTCTTTAGGTGGATTTTGAGTTTCACCCATAGTTTCCTCAGGATTCTCCCTCTGAAGCTTAGGAGTAGGATCTTCATCTATGCTAGGGGTAGGGATATAAACTTCAAGGTTTAGTGAGCTTTGGGCTCTTTTGAAAGCTAAGTCTTCTTCAAAGATCACATCCCTACTTAGTTCAATATTCTTTTGACCAGGTATATAGATCATGTAGGTTTTGGAAGTTTCACTATATCCTACAAGGATTCCCATTTTCCAGAAGGCTCTAATTTTAATTTTTTCTCCCTAGGTACATGAATATAGACAAGGCATCCAAATATCCTAAGGTGACTAATATCTGGTTTTGATTTAGTAAAGACTTCCTCAGGGGTCTTATCTTCAAGATGGGAGTGAGGACATTTGTTTTGAATATATACAGCAGTGCTAGTTGCTTCTGCCCAAAGATTGACATTTAGATTCTGATCAAGAATCATAGCTTTGGCAGCTTCAACGATTGTCCTATTTTTCCCCTCAGCTACCCCATTTTGTTGAGGATTATAAGGTATTGTTAACTCCCTCTTAATCCCTGAATTTTTACAAAACTCTTTAAATAATTTTGATGTGTATTCCCCCCCATTATCAGTTCTTGGGGTTTCAATTTTATTTCCTGAGTAGTTCTCTGTTAATGATTTGAATTCTTTAAAACCTATTAAGGATCTCTTATGATTCTTTACATTTCAGAAAGTAGATCCAAGTTTTCCTAGAGTAGTCATCAACAAATATTGCATAATACAAAAATCCCCCCAAAGAAGGTACGGACATGGGTCCACATACATCAGAATGAACTAACTCTAAAATTTTACTTGTTTTCCTAATACTATTTTGAAAAGCACCCTTAGTATTTTTACCTAGGGCACATCTTTTGCATGCCCCTGAATAATATTGCTTTAACTTAGGTAGACCTGTGACAAGGTCTCCCATTGATGATAAAGCTCTAAAATTTAGGTGGCCTAGTCTTCTATGCCAGACTTCATTAGCATCTGTAGTTTCATGGATTAGGACTAAGTTGGACTCTGTGCATAGCTCATACAAGTAGCCTTGTCTTTGACCGATATTATATAGGTACACATGGTTGACCTTGGGAAAATGAAAGAACATTTACAAAGTGTTGGAGGCAAAATAGACTGTTAAAATAATCGTTATTTTTTGTTTCCTTAAATGCATACCTCTTATCTTAACTTTAGGAAGTTGGTGATCAAATATTTCTTAATCTGTACATCACCAACACCTTGGGCTTAGTAGAGAGTGGATGAAGCAGTGAGGGTGAAAATGGTGTCTCAACCTTGCAATGATAAAAGGTATTGTTGATAAAAAGGTTACTGTTAATACATGAGCCCAAGGGGTTGCAAGAGGGGTGCGGGTTCCAGTTATAGATCTGTAGCGTCCTAAAATTGCGACACTTGCAATTTCGACCGCATTTGGGTCTTCACGATGGCAACGCAACACTAAACCTGAATGGAGACCCCGAAACTTGCTCATGACACCAAAAACTGCATTTTCTTGCACCCTGGCCTGAACCTCCTTTGCACCCTGTTGTCCCGGGAGGTGGGACCAGAGCGCCCAGCGCCCTGGTCCCTGGCCCTATTTTGGGCCCGGTCTCCTATGGGACTTTGGGCCTTTTTGTTTGCAAATTGGAAAATTAACATTTCCTGGTCGGCCTAAGGTCGGGAAAATCAGTCTATCAGCCCTAATTGACAAGTATATAAACTATATTTTCCTCTTTCATTGGACATGATGGAAAAAGCGTGGAAACTATACTCAAGCATTCAAGCATTCAAGCATTCTTTCAAGCAATTGATCATTCTAAGTCTCCATTCAAGGCTAAGTGTTGCATTCAAGACAAGGATTCAACCATTGAAGAGGAGATCACATACTACATGCTACATACAACATACAACATACAACAAACAACAACATCTATACCTTCGCATATAAGGATACAAACATCCTTACAACAAGGTATTAGTACTTGTTTTACATTACAGACATTTATATTTACAGCATTTCTCATTTCTTGGTTAATTCCAAAACCGGGGTTTGACCTAAAGGCAAACCCCTAATCCCTAACCCCCCAATCATCTTCGCTTTTCTGTGTGTAGGTTGCAGGTACGCGGCTGAAATTGAAGATTTGGAATCCTTGTGCAGAGACGAACAGATCCCCCTTCGTTTCGCGGATTTTCCGGAGGACCGTGTGCACGTCGGGCGCCATCGTTCCGTTAACTTTTGCTCAAATTTGCAGGACAGCGCCGTCTCGACATTTTACTGCTAATTCCAGGTCCGCAGCTTCATCCTATATCCCTATCTCAGTTTATAAGCGAATCTTTATCACTTTCTATGCATTCCTAGTTCAATCTTTCCATCTACATTCTTTACAAAAGAGGGTATCCTTGCTATCACAAACCCTTGAAACTCATATAAAATCCAATCTTGCATTGCGTGGGATTGGATCTTGTGGGTTTCAACCCCTCTTTTGAATGTAAAGTCCCTCCTAAGTGAAAACCATCAACCCTAGTGAATCTCCCTTCTATCTCCTTGGAGTTGAGGAGGGGAGAACGACTAGGGCTCGATTTTTTTCGCTTTACATTTTGGTGAACCCGACGTGAACATCCTTTCTGATTATTCATAGTTAGATCTGAAAATTGGATTCCTTGATTACATTTCCATGTTTGATCTTTGGCAAAATTTTAGAGGTTAATTGCATAAAAACCCTAAATTTTCTTTTTAAGTAATTAAACTTGTGAAATGTTTAATTGTTGATGCTTGTTTCAGATCTGCCCTTCTATTACAAATTATCAATTCATATTTGTGCTTTAATTTTGAAAATTAAGTGGTTAAGTGTCAAAACCCTAATTTTTGAAACCCTCTTGATTCAACCTTTGACTGATAATTTCACTAATCAAAACACCTCCAAATCAGTTGTAACTTTGGATTCCGCAATAAAATCACAATATCTTTCGTCCCTGAAAATTTGGAAAAAAGTTGCGAGGACCGTGTGCACTCCGAGCGCCATCGTCCTCGACATTTTTTCCGAAATTTCGGGAGCGAGATCTTACTGTATTTTCCTGCTAAAATCCAGAATTTTGGCTGATTTTATCAATTTTAACACCTTCAAAATTACAGTCAAAGTTGGTCTAGTGATTGCTTAAATTGAGGCTTCTAATCATTCAAAAATTGTCGAAACTAAAATTCATGTCAAAATTGTGTTTCTTACTATCCTAAATCTGAAAAGTGTGTTGGCATTCATTCGAAATTTCAGTGCTTTATTCAAATTCTTGCAATTTGTGACTTTTGAAATTAAGTGCTTAATTACAACAACTTTGATTTCCGCTTTCAAAATTGAATTTTGCGTGAAATTGAGTCAATTTTCAAATTTCAAAACTTGCATTGCTTTTGATATTCCCTCTAAAATCATAAAATTCAAAATTTCAGTTTCCCTCTCTTTTTCAAAATTCAAATTTTTGCATTTTTCGACAATCTTGGTAGAGTTCAATTTTGAGATTGCAACTTTAATTTGGCCTATCTACAGATCGTAAAATCACTCGATTTTTTCAGGTTAGCTGTAAAATCATCATAACTTTCATCCCTGCAAATTTCGAAAAAAGTTGCGAGGACCGTGTGCACCTCGAGCGCCACGGTCCCGGACATTTTTTTCGAAATTTCGGGAGATTGTCCTGATTGTATTTAACAGCTTAAATCTAAAGGATTGGCTGATTTTACTGAAATTTGCTACCTCTAAAATTCAAAATCTTCTCTCTTTCTTTAGTGCATGAGTTTTACAACAATAAGTCCTACTTACACTATTCCCGTTAGACGAAGCCTTAGAATTAAGTCCTTCCAAGGTTTAATTACTGAGGAGATGGAACCTAATTTGAATGGTCTTTTTAACGAGGACATGGGTAATTCCTCTAATCCTCTTAATGATGAAGAAGCTCTCCATAAGGTTTCTGTAGAACAACTTTCAAAATTGGATAACCAATTTGACAATTTTCGACAATGGATGTCTCAAGAATACCCTGATAGTCAAGCTCTTCCTTTAATTGAGGGTCTAAAACATATGCTTCAAAGTGATAAGAATGGAATTGATATTTTGCGTGGTATTGCACACATTGTGGATTCAAATGTGATGCCTATGAAAAGTTGTGCCGAAACCTTAGGTTATACACAACCTCCTACTCAAGACAATCATTCTATTCCTTTGACGACTTCTATTGCTAGTATACCTACTTTTACATCAAACATAATGACTACTTCAACACAAGACATTCCTCCTATGATCACCAGTCATAGGGGCAATCCCTCTTCTTCAATTAACCCTCTTCCTTCATTCAATCCAACTTCTTCATTCATTCCTTCAATGAGTGTTCCTATTATATCACCACAAATGAACATGACACAAGGGGGCAATTTGTTTTCCATTCCTCCTTGTAGTGTTCCTCCTGTCCAATCATCTCCTATGACTAACTATCATAGTGTCCCACCACCTTATTCTCAACCTTCTTTCAATAACATTAGACCTCCATCACAATCTAACACGTATAATATGAATTCTTCGACTGAAGCGACCATTAACAATCTTGCACAAATTGTCTCTTCTTTACAGCAACAAATTGCCTCTATGAATCAATCTAAGTTTAGTGTGTCCACATTTGATGTTGCGAGCCCACTTTCTCTTGACATTGTTCGAGCTATTCCCCCTAAACATGTTGAAATTCCGCATTTGGAGCTTTATAATGGTAAGGGTGATCCTCTAACACATGTTAAGACCTTTCAAACAATATGTACTGATTTTGCTTATGACCAAAGGTTGCTTGCAAAATTGTTTACTAGAACATTAAGAGACAAAGCCCTACAATGGTATTGCTCATTGCCTTCCTATTCTATTACTTCTTTCGAACAACTTGCAAATGCTTTCATTCAACAATTTCAAAACAATATAAGTCCTAAAGTTACTTTGATTGATTTAATGCATTGTAAACAAGGTGTTAAAGAAAAAGTGACTGATTTCATTGGTAGATATAAGCATTTGTATGCTCAAATTTCTTTTCCAGTGCCTGACAATGATATTCAAAGAATCTTTATTTCTAATTTACAAAAAGATATTCGAGACAAACTCCTGTTTTCTGAGTTTACTTCTTTCCAACAGTTGTGCGCAACTCTTCACAATTATCAACTGACTGTGAGTCAAATGGAACAATTACATCCTATGACACCGAGTGATAAGGGTGATAGTAGTCAACAACCATTTGGGAAGTTTAAACCGAACAGAGAGTCCATTAAATTCAATGAAAACATTATCAACAACAATGTGAATGCAGCATCAGGTGTGTCTCCTATTTCTAAGTTTTTCAAGAGAGAAAGAAAGTTTACTCCTTTGAATGAATCATTGCATAGTATTATGAATAAGTTATTGGAACAAAATGTGCTTACTCTTCCTCCTATAAGGCAAATTGATCCTGCAAAGATTAATTCACCCTATTTTGATAACAAATCTTTTTGTCAATTTCATCGTCAACCTGGGCATGATACTGAAAAATGTTTTGCTTTAACGGGGAAAATTCAAGATTTGATTGATAATAATACTATCTCTGTTTCTGGTGTGAATGATAAAGGCAATACATCTGTAGCTCCTCCTAACCAAAATCTTCAAATTTTCACTGATCCATTACCTTCTCATACCTCTAATGCGATTGATACTACTGATTCCTCTGTCTCACCCGATGATCTTGTGTCTATGACTCCGAATGTGATTAACTTTGTAGAGCAACAGAAAATCCCTAAAGAACCTTCCATCACATTTGATTCCAGTGAAACTATCAGGGCACCTGATGGTCCTTTATATATAGTTGCAAAAGTCAAGAACACACCTTGCCGTGGAGTGTTTATTGATCCTTCTTGTATGGTTAATATCATTACTGAAGAATTTCTTTTTACTTTGCAATTGAATCAAGTGATCTATGATGAAAGAATTGTGGTTGTGAAACTATTTGATGCATTTTCTTCTCCTGCAATTGGTTCTATTACATTACCTATTGAGGTCCATAACAAATCCTTTGATGTGAACTTTGCTATTATTCCATCTTCCGAACAATTTCGTGTGAAGCTTGGCTATCCTTGGCTATCTTCCATGAAAGCTATTGCTTCTCCTATTCACAAGTGTTTGAAATTTCCCCATAATGGTGAAGTTGTTACTATCAATCATAGTCTCTTTAAACCAGCTGAAAGAACTTCTAGCGTTCCTCTTGATTACTTTTGGCCTAAACAATTTCAATCTCTTCCTCCGCGAAGTGATCATCTTTTCAAATCTTATCAAAAGTGGAAAACAGATATGATCCTATCTCTAAGTGAACCTAGAACACCCAAACTTGACATTCCTATCATTCTTGAGAAGGAAGTTCTTCCTTTGAAAGATAAAACTAATGTCTTTCCTCAAGAAGATTCCCAACCCATCCCTATGGATGTGACTATGCCTATGATTAATAAACTTCCTAAAAGTAGACCTATCCCTCCTCGTCATGATGGACTTGGTCTCCTTCCAAAACCAAATATTCCTCCTTTATATGGAGCAGTTCCTCCTCCTTCCTCTTATGGAGAGAAGAGACCTTCCTCTTCTCCTATTGTTCAACCTAAGAGACCACAACCTAAACACCCAAGTGATAAGGATGAGAACATTCCTCCTCCTCAATCTTCTCAACTTCCTACTAAGACTAGACGAAATCGTTCTGCACGTGAACGCCGGCGAAAGCGTCGTCTTAGAGCTCAAACTTTGCAATCCCCAAAAACACCTTCAACAAGCATTATTCCATTTTCTCCTCAGCCGACGATTGAGCCGAAATCTCCTAAACATAAGATGCATGATGGTCTTGATCCTGTGCGAGTTAAAGATCCTATTTTTATAAATCTTGATGATGATATAGATGAAAATGTTATTCATGATGAAAATGCTACTTCTCCTGTTCATTCTGATAGTGAATATGAACTTGTTGATATTGATAACCATTTATCTAACGAATTTTCTAAAGCACTTGTCCTAGCTCCTAGACAAGAACACCGTGGCTTGGGATATGAACATAGCCCTTGTTTGGATCTTGTGATAGCTCCATCTGCTGTGTTGGATGTTCCTCCTCTAGCGTGTTCCCTGCCTTCCCGAAACATTGATCAACAAGATCGGGGGGTAGATGACGTGCTAGACTAGTTTCATTAGCATAGCAGATTCTCTCCTCCTCTCTTTCGTTACTTCTTCTATGTGTTATTCTCATTCTTCTATTTGTTGTCCTTAGTGTTGTCTACTTGAGGACAATGCAAAGCATTGAGATCTCTCCATCTCTCTCATGTTGACTCAAAAGACACATGTGTTCCCTTCTTCTAGGTGACCTTCCTTGATTGGGGAATGAAGAACAATTATGCATACATACATATGATATACATGAATTATCATACAACATACTGACCCCGAGGAAAGCGAAGTCACCTCGTGCTTTGTGTTTTGTGTCTATTATCCTTGGGCTTATCTCACACTTGGGGGCTAAATCCTTGTGATAACGTGTTCCTTTCCCTTTTTCATTTTCTTATATGTATCACTACCTTAAAGCAATCACCCCCGGTGAGGCGTGTGCGATCGCTTTAACGTAGGGGGGCATACATCCCGTTCATATCTTTTCAAGATACTTGAAAATTTCTTGACAAATTTAGCTTTGCCTTGAAAATTTTTGATATCTTTCTTGCATGACTCATAGTGAGGGAACCTTACTACTGACAGTCATGGTTCTCCCTCGTGATCTTCCCTTTTACCTTGTCAATCGAAGTCGTAAGATCCTTAGTCCACTGGGGGCTTGGTGTATCTTGCCTCCTTGACGTGGTGAAAGTTTTTCAATGTTGTTTCCTTGTACTTTACCGGAAGTATGAGCGTACGCTTATACTCCCGCTAAAGTGGGGGCTAAATGTAGCATCCTAAAATTGCGACACTTGCAATTTCGACCGCATTTGGGTCTTCACGATGGCGACGCAACACTAAACCTGAATGGAGACCTCGAAACTTGCTCATGACACCAAAAACTGCATTTTCTTGCACCCTGGCCTGAACCTCCTTTGCACCCTGTTGTCCCGGGAGGTGGGACCAGAGCGCCCAGCGCCCTGGTCCCTGGCCCTATTTTGGGCCCGGTCTCCTATGGGACTTTGGGCCTTTTTGTTTGCAAATTGGAAAATTAACATTTCCTGGTCGGCCTAAGGTCGGGAAAATCAGTCTATCAGCCCTAATTGACAAGTATATAAACTACATTTTCCTCTTTCATTGGACATGATGGAAAAAGCGTGGAAACTATACTCAAGCATTCAAGCATTCAAGCATTCTTTCAAGCAATTGATCATTCTAAGTCTCCATTCAAGGCTAAGTGTTGCATTCAAGACAAAGATTCAACCATTGAAGAGGAGATCACATACTACATGCTACATACAACATACAACATACAACAAACAACAACATCTATACCTTCGCATATAAGGATACAAACATCCTTACAACAAGGTATTAGGACTTGTTTTACATTACAGACATTTACATTTACAGCATTTCTCATTTCTTGGTTAATTCCAAAACCGGGGTTTGACCTAAAGGCAAACCCCTAATCCCTAACCCCCCAATCATCTTCGCTTTTCTGTGTGTAGGTTGCAGGTACGCGGCTGAAATTGAAGATCTGGAATCCTTGTGCAGAGACGAACAGATCCCCCTTTGTTTCGCGGATTTTTCGGAGGACCGTGTGCACGCCGAGCGCCATCGTCCCGTCAACTTTTGCTCAAATTTGCAGGACAGCGCCGTCTCGACATTTTACTACTAATTCCAGGTTCGCAGCTTCATCCTATATCTCTATCTCAGTTTATAAGCGAATCTTTATCACTTTCTATGCATTCCTAGCTCAATCTTTCCATCTACAATCTTTACAAAAGAGGGTATCCTTGCTATCACAAACCTTTGAAACTCATATAGAATCCAATCTTGCATTGCGTGGGATTGGATCTTGTGGGTTTCAACCCCTCTTTTGAATGTAAAGTCCCTCCTAAGTGAAAACCATCAACCCTAGTGAATCTCCCTTCTATCTCCTTGGAGTTGGGGAGGGGAGAACGACTAGGGCTCGATTTTTTCCGCTTTACAAGATCTAAAGGTGGATATTTTGTGCACTTTGTTTGCCCTAGAAGGCAACCCTATTTTATGAAGGCATTGTATTACGGCTATATATTGTGATGTATTCTGAGAGTCTGATAGCTATTGAGTTGTCTTTGGATCTCTGTTGGTGATACTCTTATGAGGAGCTTGCTCTACAACTATATTGTAATATGTTGTTGAATTCTGAATGATATATTGGGCAGCCTTTGGAGTGTGGAGTTTTTCTCCTGAAAGGGTTTTTTCCCACGTAAATCATTGTGTTGTGGTATGCATGCTATTTATGTTTATTTGTATTAAGTTTTTGCGACGGTTGTAAAGATTTGTAAATTTTTTGCATTACCCTTCTCTCAAGATTAATGTACAAAGTGGTTCCGAAATTTTAACCTCCTTACAATCATTTAAATGGGTCAGATTCCCAATGCTAATGAGTCCAACAAAACAAAATTGCCAAGTGCAACCAATATGGTTCATTACGCGGGAGCAAGGAATGAAGAAAGGAGGAATGAAATAATATATTGTAATTTTAAAAAGACTGAATCACTTAAAAGGGAAGAATTATAGTAGACCATTAACACTTGTATATAAAAAAAATTATATGTAATTTTTTTTTCTAATATTAAAATAGAACTCGACATCAAAGAGATAACTGTCATGTAAATTTTGCTTGACCAAATTTAGGCCCTGATCACTCCAACCCCATGAAACACGATAAAGAGTTCAAATGAGATAAAAAGCCAAATCCAGCTTATTAGGCTTAGCAAGATACTGAGGTCCATGAGATAACCCTTGATTGTGACAACTATGACAGGTCAGAATTGATATGTTTCTCCTTGGAGAAACAAAAGCTTAGAGGTGTTTGTCTGGTTGATAGGTCCCCTTTATATGCGATTAGAAATTAGACAGTGGTGGGTCAAAATCCTACAAAGATTAAATTTCCAAAGACTAAAGAGCATAGAAGTTGAAATTAAGTTTAACTGGGCGTATTTCTGACCTTAGAAGCAATGGTAATGCCTCTCTCGCGCTCCAAGCTAATGGAATCCATTGCGCGCTCGTGTGGAATTTCTGCACCACACTGCCTGAGTAATCTATCCATTAGCGTTGTCTTCCCGTGATCGACATGAGCAATCACTGCAACGTTACGGATTTTGGAAGGATCCATTGCACCGAAGCTGTCCACATGATCAACAGCTGGTGCAGTCGCTGAAAAGCCCCGGCTCCTAAACCAGACAGAACCTAAAGAATTAATGTAATATTTGTGTTTTTGAGTTTTTGAGCTCGAAGATGATAAAACCCCGCGGGCCGCAGACCAGGCAGCCCTTATGTATGGGCTCGGCATTGAAGTTATTTGATGCTGCAGACCGGATTTTCTGAAACCCTATAAATATCCTGCTAATGGATTTTGCGACTATTTTTCTGGGGTTTAACAGAGGTTTTTGAGTCTCCTTTACCCCTGAGCCGAAGAAAAATAACAGGCAGAGGAGAGAGGACGTAGAGTTCTCTATGCGAGGTTTATAAAAGCCCTCTTTTATTTTTATTTTTTTAATTTTTAAATTAAGACTTACAATTGGAACCGTAGGTTCAATGGGCAGGCAGATAATTTTTTATTGTCTTAAAATTTGTTAGCGATGGATGCCTTTTTTTTAGTCAAATTTTTATTATTAATTATTAATTATTAATTATTATTAATCAAATTTATGACGTGAGAAAATGTATATGATTTTTTCAAATCTTTAGTTTCTCAAATATAAATTAATATAATAATATGTTCTATTTTTCAATAAAATTATTAGAAATATCTATATTTTATATAATAAATTTATTAAATCTTTTATATATTATTAAATAATCTTTTCTGAAAACAAATACATTTTTATGGTAAATTGATATATTAAAATTTATTTAGAAATCAAATATATTATGATTATAGTTCAACAAATAAATATTTCATTAAAGTTCATAAAGACATAATCTTCATGAAAATAGTTTGTTATAACCTATTATCATAACACTTTAATATATTGCCTTTCTAATCAAATCAATTGAAAATTTATAAAATATAGTTTTGTGTCTAAATTTTCTTTTTACAACATCCATCTACATCTCCATGACCATCTCTCCAGTAAAAACTACTTGAAAATCAAATACATCATGAGTGTATTCCAACAAAGAAATATTCCATTAAAGTTCACAAAGACATCCATAAAAATAGTTTGTTATAACCTACTAGCATAACACTTTAAACTAACATCTTTCTAATCAAATCAATAGTAGAAGAAGACTTATAAAATATAATTTTTGCTTCTAAATTTTCCTTTTTGTGTCTAAATGTGTTCGCAACAATTACCAAACTTCATGAGTCAATCAATAATTGTGTGCTATTGTTTCTCAAAGCTTTGGGATCCACAACTAGATAATTATCTTTTTTTTTATTGGAAATCAATTTTACTTTATTTTGTTCCATAATTATCTTCCCTTTGCAAACCAAGTGTATTACATAGCTAGAGAGGAATGAATATTTATGTAACATCTCATACAAATTTCATTCAAAAACATTTACGAACTCATTTTGAGCCCTTGCAACGTGTCTTATTATTTCCTTTCACCATATATGTGTCATACTTTTATAAAATTTCCACACATTAGATCCTACCAAACAAAAATGAATTTAGAGCATACAATATATGGATGTGCAATTAATGTTATGTTCTTTTCATAATTCACATTATTGTTGCTTCCATATCTAAGTATGCAATTTTAAATAGTATTGACCAATCAGCACACGCAAGTAGTGGAGTATGTGTTACATTCTTTACTACTATGCAAATGGGAGGATGGTATTTAAGAGCCACTTAATGATATGAACTATTTATATCATACATAGTCACATTAGGAGAGATAGTAATAACATCATATTGAGAATGAAGTACTCTTACAATTATAGTTGTTTTATGTGCAAACTACTTCAATCGTGCTCTAAATTTTACCCTTAAAATTCCAATAGAAGCATACTTGGGTAATAACATGCAAGGTCTCCTCTGATTGATGTGGTGTGCTCCATGATAATCCTACTACCAAAAGCTTGTGAAAGAATATTATAATTTATTAGAAATATCAAAAATTCTACTATTATCGTTTGGGGTAAAAGCTAATGATGGTAAACTTATTGTAGTATATTTTAATTAGATCATTATTTTGTATCATCTTCTAAAGATTTGACTATGAGAAAATCAACTATCCTTAACAAATATTAATTATGAGAAAAAAATTTATCAATCTAACCATTGAAAATAGTCTAATAGAAGATTTTATTTCTTATATAAGACACTAATCCCTTACAATCTCCTCATCGTGCCCAGCATTCCAACCAAATTCCTCCCACGCTCTTTATCCTAAACTCATAGATTTTGTTGGTGCCCAAAACCACAGATTGGAAAACCAAAAGACTTGCCAAATCTTCAAGTAGTCCAATCAGCCTTGGCCAACGAATAGGGATGGTCGAAGACCAAATCCCTCTGCACTTTAGGCTCCACTAAACCTAGGTGGGTGTGCCTTTTCCTCTCAAGCACAAAAGAGGTTGTTTATAGTGGATTTAAACCTTTTAGAAAGTTTACACAACTGGCAATTTATTGTTTTGCAACTATGCTTTATTATGTGCTTTAATTGAATGCTTTGAAAAGAAATGATTATGAATGTATATTGAAAATGAGATTACTTTCAGGACTTAAATGAAATCTGCATAGATCAGTTCATATAGGGTTTGGGAAGAACATTTCTCTATCCAGGACCTTGAATGCATACAGATCAAAACCTTAAAAGATCAATAACAGACCAGTGCCTCTATCCAAGGATATATATGACATTTTGTGGACAAAATATCTTATCAACTCAAGAGACAATTTCTCATCAACTATGAAGGTTCAGTATGCGTTACACAAACAATAAGAACTCAATCTTTCACTTAATGCAATGACATGTGATTCACATCAGAGCAAATCTATAAGCAGATTTATCAAGAGGACAAAGATAACTCATCAACACAAAAGTGTACACAATATTTGGAAAAGGAAATAATGAATCTTGTATATTAATCTTCAGGAAATAATTGCATACATAAGTTGCACTTGTAAATACTTTATTACAGATTGCTTGCACAAAATGATACTTCTTCTTCCTATAGACTTCTCTGATACAAAATGATATTCAGTCCCTACAACATTATGTTGTTCTTCTGACTTCCCCCCATTACATACAAAAATGACTCCCTCAAGTATGTGAATCAAAAGACATATATGAAAGGACACACCCTTTCATACACAGAAGAGAGTTACAGACAATTTCCTTCCAAAGGACACACCCTTTGGTTTAATAAATAATTACAAATGAGAACCCTCAAAATACTAAATGATGCTTTAATAATGTGTCTTCTATTCTCTGCCTTGATAAAATTCCTCGACAAGTATTCATTATCTTCTCATTATTTTCTGCACACAAAAATGAGCCAATCAAATTCCTTGATTTGAAAGTTAAATATACCCCACCTTAGATTTTGAAAAGTCAATCATCTTTGTATAAATACTTGTTTAAAATAGTCCAATAAAACCAAAGTATTTATATTTTAAGAAAATAATTCTACGAATATAACACCCATTTATAAAAAATAATACTTTACCCTAAGATTTATATCCAAGGCATTCATTCAAATATAAATAAATTTTATCTTTAATGCGTATTCAATTAATAACGTAAAGCAGGTAATATACTTCCCTTTTATTATTTACAGGAATCGGTATTTTGGTCGTATTTACCCCTTACAGTCCAAGCTATACATTTAACTTTAATTTTTTCCTTTGTTGCGCATCCATTTGTGCCACGTATCTTCTTCTGGTTCACTAGCGGATCACCCTTTATCTTTCAAGCAAACTTCCTCATCGGCGAGTTGTTCACAAGTCTTATCGATTCTTCAGTTTCATCGACACCTTTTTATTTTTGATGGGACTATTGCTGATTTCTTCAATGAACCTCATGTCGATGAAACTATTGCTTTCGATGAGTTTGTTTTGAGATCCATCACAGCCTAAGTTTGTTCGATTAGCTCTACACCGTCGGACTGTTTCACTTGCCTTAATCGCCCCAGTCTAGTGCCTGCCGCTAGCGGTTAGTCGCCAAGTCGCAATGAATACACATCGAGCACCTTCCGATCACGATATAGCGACCACCATTGGATCAATTCGTTCGACTGTCCGATCTTCCTCATCTGCTTGGCCTTTAACCCTTCTTGAGCATCTCTCTCTTTTCTTTGTCTGTCTGTGTCGTGTGTCACTTTTTGGTTCGCCCGCAGATCCACCTCGACTATCACTAGACACCATCTGTCTTGCCATTCATCTGCAACTGGACCTGGGTTCTTCTTATGCGCTCCACCACGTGGCACATCCTGATTCGCTTGCATATCTACTAGGACGACACATCATCTGCCACCTTGGCAGTCGCTATGTCGCAGGGGATATAGGTCGTGCAACTCCATCTTGCGGTATAACGACGACCGTTGATCCACTTCGAACTTGTGTGCTCGTTAACCACCCCTTTTCCACACGTGCTTAGTCGCCAAGTCACAGGTTTAAACCATCGTGCATCTCTATCTTGCGACATAGCGACGATCGTTAGATCCTTTGCGATCATCATCCGATCAATCAAACTTGCTCGATCTTTAGCCTCCATCCTCACCAGTCTGTTGTAAAATTTTGGTTTCCTCGAGATATGCTTGCGTGTGGGGTCCACCGGCTTCAACCTTCTTCATGCCAAAAGCCTTTTATCTTTCGATAGTTATCATATGAATCGCCTCGGGTTTAAACATTAAACGAGCTTATCCCACAAACAATGTGGGATAAAGGTTTTCCCTCTGTTAGTGCAACACACTTGAAAGTTTCCAAATCCTTTTCCACCATTCTATATGTGCAAGTTTGGGAGTCTTGGTGATGCCAGTTAATCTTTGGACAACTCCATTTTCTTCAGTATGCTCCTGCATATAAAACACTCGCAGTAAATGCTCGAATGATAAGAAAAAAGGGCATCTATATATAGCACAAAGTATTTTGTAAAAATATGTGCTAACAGATTTCTTAATAAAAAAAGCATGTAATACACATGATTGTTTATTGTCCATCGCTATCCTATATGTCAAAACTAATTTTAAGATTACTCTAGATATGCTTTGAGGTTCAATATTATTAATTTTATTCAATTACATTCCTACTAACATGTGACAAAGAAGAATTCAAATGTTTATAAGTACACTTTCATTATGGGTGGTGATGATTACTAGACCCCCATAGACCTTTTTACCATGCCCATGACCACTAAAGCTTCTGATTTTTCCACATCATTTATATCATTTAGAAAAAAATGAAAGCTCAAGTTATTGCTCCTTCCTAAAAAAATTCAAAGATGGCTAGTTCCTTTCCTCTATACTATGTACACTAGGATGAACTTCACTAAAGAGCTATTTGAGGAGGATAGTTTGTAAAGAAGCCAAACTACTTCTTTTATAAGCTTATCTAACAACAACAAAAAGTATGCTCAATAGTATTTTGAGAAATTTTATTTAACAACTCTTTAGATAGGATTATTTTCACAATCCACCCATTACATAAATTACATAAATGTCAATGATCTTTGCCTTATCTTTCCCTTATTTTTTCACTTCAAAATCTTCTATGATTTTCTCAACTCCTGCTAAATGTTTAGCTACATTTGGAACTTTAGTCCCCTACATAAATAATTTGGCATTACTCATAATATGACTTCATATAATTGGATGAAAGGGGAAAAGTGCTCACTATATTGGTACTCAAATAATTTGTAATAGAATAAACAATAAAACAAAGTAGAACTAATAATTCGGCTTAAAACATAGAAAATCTTACTCTGAATTGAGGTCCTAGTTAATGATAAATGAAACAAAATGAAGAACTTATTTCTAATTATCAAGATATTTCAAGTGCACACTATTTATTGGCACCACGAAAATGCATCAACATACTTTCATCTTTCTATGTGCCAGAGTTCTCAAGGCTTCACTTTGTAAAATACAAGAATAGTCTTATCTTTGCTCTCTAACATGAGAGCCAACTCAACTAGATACTCCAATGACTTTATATATCATTTTAAAAAGATAGCAATTTGAATTGTTACAAAGAATATAGATATCTCAATGGTAAAGGGAAATGGTTCTCCTTTTTTTTCTCTTCCAAATAAAGAATTATCCCCAATCCTTTTACTTAAATAAATCTGTAAAGCTATACAGCAATAGTTTGTTTTTTATTAAGGGTAAAACAAGTTTTGAAGGGACTCAAAACTCTTTTCACAAAACTCAAAATATTGCCATAAGGACACTCAGCCAATCGACAACCAACACACACCACAAACAAACAAAAACACAAGAAAGACACCAGCATAAAGTAACAAGAAGCAAACCCACAAGACACTAATGGAGGTTTTTGAGGGCTTTCAAAACCTCAACCTTCAATTAGTCAAGATTTTGAGCCAGATTCTTCATATCAATAAGATCCATCTTAGCTTGCTCTATGGTCTTCTTAAGGTTGCCCCGGGTATAAACACACAGTCCCTTGTCATCAAAAACATGTTTACCCTTATCAACGTTATCCATATCAATGTAATTATTATCAAAAGACTTAGAAACCTCCATCTTCTACCATTTATCCACTAGGGTCTTTATGTTGCCAGCATTACTATGGATAGTCCTATAACTCATATTGACTAGATTAATTAGATTATCATTGATATGTTTCATCTTTCCCTCCAATGCACCAATACAGCCCTCATAATTATTTTTTAGGACATTAACATCCTTAGCAACATTTTCCAAAATCATTTACATTTTCTTCTCATCATCCTTTGTCCTGAAGCTACCGTCTCTTTTTTCAAGAGCTTGAATTTTCTCTCTTCATGGACTAGATGTTTATGTTGATATGATTGATTTCTAAAAGCAATAGACATTCTGAATTGGTCCATAACTACATCCTTGGCAACATCAGTCATTTGAGTCCTCTAAGAGTTTGTTTGACATCAAATGCTCTATAGTTTATAAATATGCATCATACCAATGTAAATATTTAGATCCTTGCCTCCTTTTTCCCTAATTCTCTATCCTAGAGAGCATAAAATTTTGCATTCTTTAGTTAGATTTGGGTGAAGCAATATAGAGAGTTGAAATTAAGTTAAGTAAGCATGTAAATAAATAAGTGAATGACAACTTATCATAGATAGTGATAGAAATGCTAGGTAACAAAGAATAAAATAGAGTTTGTTAGGGTTAGCTAACTGTGAAGGAAGTTATAAATTCATGAGCATTACCTCTATCAAAACAATCATAAAAAGAGAGTAGATTATAATGTTTATCAAACCTAGAGAGATAAAAGTAAGTTCTTAATGAGAAGAGAGAGTGCTAAGTAGGCACTATTTATCTACATGTGACATTTTCACCATTATGTTCACGTCATATAGAAATTTATGATGTCAATAATTAGTGAGTAAAGTTCTCATAAAAATTTATATATTAGGCAAAGGAAATTCATGCTTAACATTGGGTTAGGGCATGAACAACTTATAATAAAAATGTTATTAATGCAGAATAATTGAATAGGTGACAACCAAATTTATCCTCAAAAATGTAATGAGGAAATCAACGCATGTAATGTGTATTTCACAATGCTAATCAAACTATCCCAATCCTATCAATTCACACACCTTGGATCCCTTTGACTAGCTCAAGTCCTAAAAATAATTCATTTAAGCCTAGACTTCTACCACCATGCAAACAAGGACTTTTGTGTTGTCAATATTACATAGGAAGCAAATTTGGGTGTTCAATATAAAAAGCAATTAAATTGAATAAAAATAAAAATAAAAAGATAACACCAAAGAGTAGTTCTATGTTACTATGAGTCGAAGCAAAGCATCTAGTAAAAAAAAAATACTTAAGCATTTGTTAGTTTAGTTCATACACAACATAAATGTTGGTTATCAAAGGTGTTCAATTTTTAAATGTATAAAATAGAGATTTGCTACAAAGAATTTGGAGAGTATTTGAAATAGATCAAATTACACAAACGCTATCACTTCAAAAAATTAACAACAAATTTGAAGATAAAAATAAAACAAAGTAATAATAAATACAAGATCAATATTTTTTTTTTGTTTCCTTGTATTTATGATATTGTTTTTAAAAATTTATGGTCAAGATACATTTGATGGTAGTCCATTCAATTTCCACCACCAATCTATTTAATTCTTCTAATGCTCCTCATTAAGAGAATGCTTACGACCCTAATTAATATATATGTAATCTATATAATATGCATGAGTAATGTTGAGTTGCAAATGTAGGATATTAAGACTTATGATGCATTATTATGGAAGGGACAAGTGTATAAATTTGTGAATGCAAGATGCATCTGATAGAACGGTTTGGGTTCTTATTTTTATTTTAGGATAATTCTATGGAATTAAGAAAAATGTAATTTGAGAACTAAAATGATTTATTTTTTTATTTTTTTTAATATGGTAAGTAATATAATATAATTTGTTTAATTTCATGTTGTGATGAATTATATGATAGAAAATTAGAAATTAAAAAAAGTAAAAGTATTTAATTTTTTTTGGGTAGTTCATAGATATTTGTTTATTTGATTGTAATTTTTTAACTATTGTTTGAAAACACTTATTTGGGGATTCTAGAATAGGAAACTAACTATTTTTTTAAGAAACATCTAAAAAATAGGAAATTGAAATATGCTTAAATTTATCTAACCAAATTTACATGTGTTTTTTATTCATCACCTTTCAAACTACTCCTTTGTTGAGCAAGATTTGATGCAGACCCTTGTATTTATTACAAGCATTTTTGTTTCTCTAATCTTTGATAAATTATATTCTTTAAATGGCACCAAAATCCAATGTTGCAATTGTTATTGTTTGTGTTACTAGTTTAATAGTGCAAGTTAATGGCTCCCCCAAATTAGGCAGAGTTCTGTTCAAAAATTCTTTTATGAGGCATGTCATATGAATCCCTAACCAAAATTGTTTTTCTTATTGAATTTTAAAAATTCTTGAAAATAGTTTGAACATTCTGCTTTAGTTGGTTGATTTGTAGGGAATATTCCCTTTGAAAACATGCTCAAAGAATGGATCAACAAGGTCTAGCTTCCTCGTGGGGTCCATCTTGATGTTGTTAAAAACCTTGCTAAAGTGTTTTTAATTTTTATTTTTGTGAAGCCTAGTTATACCAAAGCCATCTTAAGCATGACCCTTGGTAAATGCATAGCTCATTATTAATCTTTACATTATAGACCTAAAACTTTGTTGTCTACAAGGAAAGAGCCTCGTGGGTCCTTGTTTGGATTAAATTCCTCGATCTTTCCCTACTTTATTGGAAAAATTTTACTCACATTACTACCTTCTAAAGCCATTTTAATTGTGTTAAGCTAGACAAAAAATTGTCTACTCACACAAGCATACTTGCGTTGAGATTAATCTTTCTAAACACCCAAAGTAGTCAATTGATATTCAAATCAATCGAATACAAATCTTAATTTTCCCAACACTTTTCGTTATTATCAATCCTTTAAACATAAAATTGGGGGTTTGTTCCTTAATTATATATAGAGCCAAACTTTGGGAAAGGGATTCAAGGAACACTCATCATCCCCAAAATAAAAGGACTGATATGTTATTAGAAGATGCAAAAATAATGGGAAAAAAACCTCAATCAATCAACCTTGTTACCTTTGGAGGAACCTTTGAAGGGTGAAGTCTGTACAAATGCCAGAATTTGTTTAGTGGATGGAAGGAAATTCATGGATGGACTGAGACATGAGAATGTGTGTTTTTCCTTGATTCCTAAGAAGATTGAGAGACTGGAACCGGAAGGAGAACACCTGACAGAGATAAGAGATTTATTGATAGAATATGGGGACATCATTTTAGATAATGAACCTGATGGATTGCCACCTATTAGAAGTATTAGTCATTGCATGAACTTGGTTCCTGGAGCTAGTTTGCCTAATAATTTGCACACCGGTTGACGTCGATAGAGAATGAAGAACTGAATAGACAACTGTAGGAGATGTTAAGAAAAGGTTTGACCAGGGAGAGTCTAAGCCCTTGTGCAGTACCAACAATATTAGCACCTAAGAAGAATGGAGAATGGAGGATGTGTATTGATTTAAGAGAAATAAACAAGATCACAGTGAAATACCAGTTTCCTTTTCCTAGGATAGATGACATAATGGACTGTTTGAGTGGAGCAAAATACTTTACAAAGATATATTTGAAGAGTGGATATCATCAAATCAAGATCAGAAAAGGTGATGAGTGGAAGACAACATTTAAGACAAATGAAGGACTATATGAATGGTTGGTGATGCCTTTTGGATTGACTAATGCGCCGAGCACTTTCATAAGGTTGATGAATGAGGTATTAAATAAATTCTTGGGTAAGTTTGTTATTGTGTATTTGGATGACATTCTGATTTTTAGTGGAACAAAACAGGAACATTTGTTGCAGTTATGACAAGTTTTGCAGAGGTTGAGAGAAGAAAAGTTGTTGATCGATATCAAGAAGTGTACTTTCATGAAGGATGAGTTAGTCTATTTGGGCTTTGTGATATCTAAGAATGGTTTGAAGATGGACCTTGAGAAAGTGAAAGCCATTGTTGAGTGGCCTACACCAGAAAGCATTGAAGATGTAAGATCATTTCATGGACTGGCTAGTTTTTACCAAAAGTTTATCAGAAATTTCAATTCAGTTTGTAACCCTACGACTGAGACCATGAGGGGAGATTGGAAGGAATTCAAGTGGACCACCAGAGCAAAAAAAAGTTTTAAAATTGTTGAAGCAGAAAGTGACTAAGAAGCCTGAGTTGGCTTTACTAGATTTCAATAAGGTATTTCAAGTGGATTGTGATGCAAGTGGAACAACAATAGGAGCATTTTTGAGTCAAGGAGGGAGAGCAGTAGCATATTTTAGTGAGAAATTGAATGATGCTCGGAAGAGATATTCAATGTATGATAAGGAATTTTATGCTATAGTTCAAGACTTGAAGAAATGGAGACATTACTTGTTGCGTAAGGAGTTTGTATTGTATACAGATCATCAAGCTTTGCAGTATTTAAATAGTTAGAGTAAGTTGAAACAGAGACATATGAGATGGGTAGAATTATTGTAGAGTTACACCTTTGTATTGAAGCATAGAAGTGGGAAATCTAAAAAAGTTGTTGATGCATTAAGTAAGAGAAGGAATTTGCTGACAGAGAAGAGAGTGACAATATTAGGTTGTGAAGATTTGAAGACCTTGTATGATGAAGACCCAAATTTTACAGAACCTTGGAAAGCATGTAGAGAACCGGTTATGGTTGATAGGAGCAAATGGTTGGATTATTTCATTCAAGATGGGATTTTATACAAGGGAGTTCAGTTATGCATACCTAAGAGTTCCATGAGAGAGAACCTAATCAAAGAGAAGCATAGTGGAGGTTTAGCTAGACATTTTGGCATTGATAAAACAGTTGCATTGGTGAGTGAGCAGTACTTTTGGCCCCAGATTCATAAGGATGTTAAGAGATACGTGAAAATTTGTAGAGTTTGTCAAGTTGCAAAAGGTAGTAGTCAGAATGTGGGATTGTATAAATCTTTGACAATATCGATAAGACCTTGGGAGGATATAAGTATGGATTTTATACTTGGATTGCCTAAGACACCGAGAGGGAATGATTCTATATTTGTGGTAGTGGATAGATTTTCAAAGATGACTCATTTCATACCTTGTAAGAAGACATCTAATGCATTGCATGTAGCAGACCTATTTTTCAAGGAAGTGGTGAGATTGCATGGATTACCTAAGAGCATAGTTTCAAATGGAGACACTAAGTTTGTTGTCTATTTCTGGAGAACACTTTGGAAGAAGATGAAGGCAAATTTGAAGTTCAGTTCTAATTTTCATCCACAAACTGATGGACAGACAGAAGTAGTTAACCGGAGTTTGGGAAACTTGTTGAGATGTTTAGTGGGAGATAAAATAAGAAGTTAGGATACAAGTAGAGTTTGCCTATAACAATTCAATGAATAGAAGTAATAGAAAAAAAAACCTTTTGAGATTGTTACCAAAGTGCATCCTAGAGGAATAGTAGAATTGAGAGACATTAGCAGTGAAGATTGAAAGTGTTCAGAGGTAAAAGATTTTGTAGATCACATGGCAACATTGCATATTCAGGTTAGACAACATTTGGAGGACATGAATAATATATATATAAGGAGAAGATAGATGAGAAGAGGAGACATAAGGAATTTGAAGTTGACGATGAAGTGATGGTATATTTGAGAATGTTAGAGTATTCAGGTATTTACTTGATTAATTAAACAATATTTGTTTAATTATTTAAGTTCCCTTTATCTCTTTTACACTTAAGCTAACTTTAGGTGCATAATAATTAATTCTTTTATTAATTATTATGTGTAAGCCTAGGTTTTCCTTTTTAGGGTTTCTTGACCTATTAGAGGTTTATTCTTTTCATTGTATTGTAAGGATTATCACATTACACATTTTGTGAATATTGAGCTCTCATATTTTTGAGCATATTTTCTGTGTATTTGTTTTATATGTTATTTGTTTCCTTGCTTCTCCTTGTAAAAGGTTATTCAACTTGCAAAGATCATTTGGGCTCCTGTGGTGTTGTATTTTATCAACTCCAATATGGTATCAGAGCTTCAGATCTGCAGCTATCTGTTCTTGTTTTGAGAATTTTTGCAGTGGAAGTAGATCTGGGGTTTCAAAAAGTTTTTTTATGCACCTAGGGATAGGCCTTTTTTCTTAGCACTTTGGGCCTAAACAGACCTCACCATCGTGCTCAGAAGGCCCGAAAACCTCTATGGTCATATAAAACTTGACCATTTTTTACTCCTAAGCCTTTGGGTGATTTTGGGACTTGTTCTTCAGATCTGTATATTCGAGGGTTTGTGCAGTTGTTTTTTCCATTTATGGGGGTAGCTAATTTTTTGGTACATTTTGGTTCTAAAATAACCTCATAGTTGGATTCAAAAGGCCGATTCCATGAATTTTGATATATAATTTACCTATTTTCGATGATAGGGGTATTTGGGGTATGATTTTTTTATTGGCACTTTTTTTCGAGGCATAGAAATCCATATGGCTGTACTTGCAAATGCGTTAGAAAATTTTCATCAATTTTTTTTTTTTAACCCTTTTTATGCCCTAAAAGGGTTTTTTTTTTTTGGCTATAACTTGGGCATACAGAGGCATTTTTCGACAAATCTTATATCGTCGAAAAGCTCTTTCCAAGCTCTATCCAGATCTAGAGGTTCGAACTTTTGATTTTGCTTTTTTGATAGTGTGTTTTTTTGTCAAAGCCAAAGGTTCGTTTTGCACTCTAGGAGCCATAGAATGAGCATTTGAACTCCATTTTTTGAAAACTTTATATCGTCGGAAAGCTTGTCCTATGTACTTTCCAGCCATATGAGTTTTCTTTCCAGATTATTCTCCAGGAATATTTTATTCATTTTTTTTCTTTTTCAGTGCTCTATGGATATCTTGGTTGTTTCAGGTCCTAGGATCTCTTCTCTGAGTAGGATGTCTCTATTTTGGTTCTCCTTTCTATTTCCAGTCTTCTTATCATTGTAGCTTCTTTTATGCAAACACACTGAGATAAAGTTCCATCATGTATTGTTTACTTGGGATCTTGCACATCTTGTTCCTTATTGTACATGCACTACTTATAAAGTGCCATGAGGGGGTTGATGTTTGCCTTGTTTGCCATCTACCTTTGTCCAGTGAGTGTTCCTTCCATGACATTCACCTCATGTTGTGTGTCAAGTGAGTGTTCCTTCCATGACACTATGTACTTTCTTCGTGCCTTTGATGTTCTTGATTCTTCATCGTGTAGTTCTTGTTGGCCGTTCTTTTCAGTGTACCTACCCCTCTCCCTTTTTTTAGCATTATGGGGAGGTTTTTCTTGTTGGTTCTAATGCTTCCGTGGTTTGATTGATTAGCTCTTCAGGCTTTGGTTTCTCATACCATTTGTATCTTCAAGTTTAGTTGTTTGCCTTTGTTTTCCTTATGATTCGAGTTGTGTCATTTGAGGGCACTCATATAGATTACAGTCTTCTCTACTTGGTCATGTTCTATTTCAGTGGAGGTTCTTCAGATCAGTAGTTATTCTTCGACAATGTTTGCAGGTTCTTCATGCTTCAATGATTCTTCTGATCTTCTCTTGTTCCTATCTTTTTGGAACATTCTTGTTTGGAGGCTTTTTTAGTCCTTCTTCTTGCTTTTCCAACTCTTTTTGGAGTAGAGTTTTTTTCCCACATGGTTTTCTCTATTTCTCTAGTTCATAGAGATTTGGTTGTATTTGGGTACCTGATCAGGCCTTGTTGCCGGGACCCATCTTTCCTGCTTTCAGTAGTTGTTCTAGGTTTTAGCTTCTCCCTAAGTCTAGCTTAAGGGGGGGTGTTAGAGTATTCGGGTATTTACTTGATTAATTAAACAATATTTATTTAATTATTTAAGTTCCCTTTATCTCTTTTACACTTAAGCTAACTTTAGGTGCATAATAATTAATTCTTTTATTAATTATTATGTGCAAGCCTAGGTTTTCCTTTTTAGGGTTTATTGACCTATTAGAGGTTTATTCTTTTCATTGTATTGTAAGGATTATCACATTACACATTTTGTGAATATTGAGCTCTCATATTTTTGAGCATATTTTCTGTGTATTTGTTTTATCTGTTATTTGCTTCCTTCCTTCTCCTTGTAAGAGGTTATTCAACATGCAGAGATCATTTGGGCTCCTATGGTGTTGTATTTTCTCAACTCCAATAGAGAAAAGAAAGATTCCTGGTTGGAACTTATAGTAAGTTGCAGATGAAGAAGTTTGGACCCTGTAAGATTTTGAGAAAGTTCAGTTCTGGAAATGCATATGAAGTGGAGCTACCAGATAGTCTAAGTATTTCACCTATATTCAACATTGAAAATCTTCATGAGTACCATGAACCAGAATTCAATGAGGATAATATTGCAGACTTGGAGAAATAATTACCCTAGAAGGAACCATATCAGATTGAAGAGATTTTGGACAGTAGGATTGGGCGTAGTACCCAGAACAGTCAGTATAAAGAATATCTTGTGAAGTGGAACATCAGATTAGTTGAAGATTCATCTTGGATTTATCAGGAAGAGGTAGACCACATTGGTTTCCCTCTGACCCCAGTAAAGTGAGAGGCTCACTTTTTCATTAACCCTAGATGCCTGATGCAGGAGCATCCTTGGTTCACAAGAATCTTGCATCAACCAAAAAAACATTTTCTTTCTGTTTGCAGCTTCAGTTTTCCTTTCTGTGTGTCCTGATTTTGTCTCACCGGATCCTGTGGAGTTAGATTCTACTTGAAGACTTGATCATCTTTCTTGCTTTCAAACCACATCTCATTTGGATCACTTTCCGACAAGATATCGCTACCAGTTTCTTTGACAGTTTCTTGTTACCAGTTGTTCCTTTGTTACCGGTTGCCTGAGACCTATTATGGTGATCTACCAGAACCCATTACGAAGCTTGTGGAGCCTTGGACGTTGATCTCGATGTTTCTTGGTGCATGGCCGAACTTCTATGTTTCATTCTTTGGATTTTCCAAAGGAATCTCTTGGCGGAGGCCAACCTTGTTCATTTTGCATGTTAGGTCTTATTCTTCGAGTTTTGATCCCTTTTGGATCGACTGGATCTTTTGGATTGATATATATATATATATATATATATATATATATATATATTTGTAATCATGCTTTAAAATGTAATCAATTCAGAATCAAGAAGTATCAAATAGATAGACTGTGCCTAGAAGATAGATATTTCGATTCAAGGTCCCGGTGTGACCTATTCTACCGGACGTGTGTACCGGTATGTTGTAACCCAGTTGTTAACGATTAGATGTAATCAAATTTCATACAATAAAATTATCTATTATGCATTGCCTCCATCATATCTATGTATTTTCATTGTATTTACTCTTGCTAACCGGTTTGGACTGATCCCCTTGAGGTCCCTCATCACCGGTGACTGCTTCACATGAGAACCAAGACTTATCAAGAAGGGAAATTGCCCCAACATATTTGAAATAGGACATGTTTAAGGAGGACCATGGTGCGTGGGGCATCCTAGTCTAGATAGGAGTACCCCATGCACCCTTGTCCTCCCAAAACAAGGAAAACGAGTAGGCAAATAGGAGGGCACAATCCTAGGATGGGGTCCACTTAATCAAGCAACCAAGTGACATCAAATTTGGAGTAAAAAGGGCCAAAACTAACCTAGGGGAGAACTAAGATGAGACACGCTAAACTAGGGGCACAATAATGAGGTGTGAATTGTATTGGGTTATAATTAACAATGCTACACTTAGCCCCCACTTTAATGGGAGTATAAGCCTATGCAAATAATCATAGTAAAGTAGAAAGGTGAGGAAGAGAGATAGAGAGAGATGGGTATATGAGCAACTAGGAGCGAGATCACAAAGAGATAAGACATCACTAATTTTGAAGAATCAAGCCCCTAATATATAGGATCTTAACTTGTATAACCATAGGAAAGGGTACACAAAACAAAATGAAGACAAAAAATTCAAACAAAGACAATCAAAGACAAAATACACACAACAAAAAGGGGTTAGTACTAAAACAAAAAGCTCCAAGTCAACTAGTTGAAGAGACTTCGATAGTGAAAATGTCTCAACCACTAATCTCATTCTTGGAATGCTACTACAAGAGCATAAGTGGCCACATGGAAAGATTAAGAGCATGAATAGAGTGATTATCCATGATCCAACAACTAGCAAATCTATGGGCTCATGGGGAGAATAAATGAGAGAAGTTATGTTATGTTAGGTGATCCATGAGAGAGAGAAAGAAGGAACAAGGATACCACAAGCTAGCAAGTTTTTCTATGCTAGGTGATCCATAGAAACATGAATTCTCATGGGATAACAATTTGTGTTATGTCGTGTGATCCATGTAGGAAGGAAGAGTCGGAATAGTCTAGCAAGTCGTGTTATGATGGTTCCACTCATCCAAAAATACAGCACAAGGAGTGTTGAAAGGTCTAACAAGCTATGTTATGGTAGTAAATATACCTTAAATAAGTTGAAAAGGGAAGAGTTCAAAGGTCTAGCAATTTGTGTAATGCTAGTCAACTTATCCTGCTATATATGTCGTTGTCTAGTTTCAAGAGTTAAGCATCTTGTCTAAGACTTTGGTATGGTTTTAAGCATGCAACAACCTATATAAGACATGCAATAAGGATAACCCAAAAAGGAATCATGTAAGTAAATCAACAATCTTGAATTAAAAAATAATAATGAAGCAAGGCATTATGCAAGGAAAACTACAACTTGAATTTAAAAAGGATAACCAAGAAAGGAATTATGAAATCCACAACTTGAATTGAAAAAGCATAACTAAGCAAAGCATTATGCAAAGAAATATATAAATTTAATTGAAAAGGGATAACTAAGCAAGGTGTTATACAAGGAAATCCACAACTTTAATCGAACAAGAATAACCAAGAAATTCATTATGCAAGGAAATCCACAACTTGAATTGAACAAGGATAACCAAGCAAGACATTATGCAAGGAAATATGCAACTTGAATTGAAAATATGTTACAAGGAGTTCGTGATGTGTGCCCCCTCATTAAAATGTCAACATATCCCTATGTTGATGTCTTAAGAAAGATAGAAACAAGCATACACACCTTCATCACCAAGGAGATATGGTTTAGACAACAATGTGCATAGCTCCAGGATAAAGAGGCATAACTCTTATAAGCAAGGAAAAGATAGATGTAAAAGGGATATCTTGCAACAAATGTAAATGGATCCTTTTGAGAGATGCACAAAGGAAGAGATATTTATTCAACAATATTCACCTTTGAAAATAGAGGGTATCTTTGGTGAAGATAACATCTTTGAAAAGGATAAGGAAACTAAGAATACACAGCTTTTCCCATTGCTAGGAAAAAATAGATGCTTAGTAAAAAATTGTAGACATTCACTAAAAGGATATTTTTCATAAGAAGATGCACAAATGCAAACAAAGAACAAGTCCAACCAAGGGACATATATGTACTCACATGGAGGACCACTCTATGTAAGAAAGGACCTCAAGTTACAAAAAATGCAACTTAAAAGAAAAGACAATCTTTGACAAAGAGAGAGTTGAAATATTATTCTTGCCCCCCAAGCATGGAGACAAGGAAGAATAACCACTACGTTGTTGACCTAGTATGATTGTAATTTAAGTTGTACCACCACACATGACAAAGAGACCCCAATAAAGATAAACTACCAATGTCATAAGGTAAGGAGCAACATAATGAAGTAAATGGAGTGTTGAGGAAATACTTCCAAATTTGGATTAAGAAAAAACATGAGATCATTTGTAAGAATAATACGAGCCTTGTCATGTTGGTCATGAAAAAATTCTTTAAAACCTTTACAATTTCCAAGAGAATGAGAATAGATATTATGAAAGAGACAATACACATCATCATCCGTGTTCTTATAATTAATGATATATCTTATTAAAGGAAAATAAACATTCTTATCATATTTCAATCTCCAAAAGATTCGTGTAGCTATTTTTTTTTAGTATCAACACATGGATAGGTCCTACCTCTTGAGATACAAGGTTAGGTACACTAGTTGAGGAAAAGGGGTTGTTTTCATATAAGGAAAGAGGAGGATTGTTTGGTGAAGAAGAATTTTTAGATAGACAATAGTTTCTCTATTTTGCAAAGTACTCATTAAACATTTGAACCTTAGAAAGTAATCCATAGATGTTGATGAATTATGGTATCCTATAACTTCTCTAGTATATTATGAGGGAGGATCTATAGAGACTTTTATTCATTGTTCTTGTTTTCCAAGTCCCTATCCTTTATAGCATTTTTTTGAAATCATATCATAGCCAACCTCGTAGGATGTTTTCCGTTGTGAAGAAGAAGGACTCTAATCATGAAATTCTTGAAACTTTGTTGTGTAAGTACAAGTTGATGCTTTGAAGGGATAAGTGGATGAGGAATAAATTTCCTTTGTAGGGATATTATCTTTTATATCGTCACTTTTTATACCCTCTTCAAGAGAAGAATTGTCTAGATCTTCATCTTTGCTTAATGTTATGTTAGGAGATAAAAAATAATGAAATGCATAACATCATCTCGCCTTAAAATATGTTAATGATTGAGGTAAGCTCTAGGAGACTGTTGGTGGAAAATTTTCTAAACTTGGGGAGGTTTACAAAAAGTGGATTTCACTACAATATGTGAGACAGTATCTCTTAGAAGGGAAGATATGGTCCTTCCTATTTATAAGGGAAGGCTCCCCTTTTCTACTGCAAACTATATTTAATACTAATTTACTTGCTCACTTTACACTAATCCAGGATGCTACAATCACTTCACTCTCTTTTTTCAGAGTAAATACTTTCCAAATTCTCTATTTAGAATCAATTCATTTCCCTAGGACTAAAAACAATTTCTCATTTGCAGTACAACTAAAATCTATTTTAATTGAGAAGTAAAGTTTCTATAAGAGTACAAAGCCTCATGTTGCTTCTCTTTTATGAAAATAACTAATGGGATGAGAAAATAACAACGGAGCTCAAAGTCTTCTTTTAACTATTGTCCTATTAACCTCTTACAAATAACTCTTTTCTGACAATTATTTCAAAATAACAACTAAAACACAAAGTCTTTAAGCTGGTATTCACATACAACTTATCAATAAACAATGTAGATAACAAGCAAAAGCTCAAAGTATTTAAACTATTACTCGCACAAAGCTCCGATTTTTAAATTCTCAAAGTAACACAAATTCTACTTATATGAACTCAAACTACACTTAAATATTTCACACTAATAACACTACTTAACTTAAATTTTTCAAGAACATATAACATAAATGGAATAATAACATGTATATCATACACAAGATTGATTCCAACATAAAGTTTGAAAGCCAAACTTGTCTTCTCTTTGATTAAGCTTGCAAATTCACAATATGAACACAAAGTCTCACTTTGCATTTCACTTTGATAGAATTTTGTTGCATAAATAATGATACTGACTACAAAGAAAAACCTTATATATAAGTGAGGTGCAATGAGCAAAAATAGGAAAGTTACAACTAATTTAGGATTGTCAAAGAAAGAGTTTGATTTGACTTAGGATACATGCACTCCTAATTGCAAAAACTATTATCTAGAATGACACTTGAACATGTCAATTGAAACTACAAAATGGCACTAGTCTATGAATGCATAAAATGATTAAGTGAAGCTCCATTTTGTGGTTTGTCATCTCCATCTTTCTTCAAAAAAAATCATCCTTTTGTAGAGAAAATTGAATTTCAGCATCATTTGTTTCATCTTCATAGCGGGAGATAACTTGTACTCTGGTGAGTGAATTTTCCAATAAGGTACATTCCTTCTTAGATCTCTTCAAAAGATATTTTAGATAATCCAAAATCACTTGAAATACTATCAACTTGTCAAGAGAGACAACTAAGAAATCTTCTCACTCAACCTCATCTTGAATGAATACACTAAAGATTTAAATACACGAATCCAAGGGTAGTAAGTTTTTCTCTTCATCAAACATTTTACAAGGAAATTCTATGATTTTTGGTAGGATTTCTTTATAGTATCTTCACTAGTTTTCCTAGCCTTTTTTATATCTTCAACCAATTCTTCTAAAATTTCCATTCTGTGTTTCAAAAGTTCTTTATGCTGCACATAGAATTTCCTTGAAGGAACAATATTATTATCAACAAGAAAATCCAAATGAAAATATCTCAATTTGAGCCAAGCTTCAAAATTCTTCTAATGTGTTTCAACACTTTGTGTTGATCTGTCTCTAACATGGTATCAAATTCAGATTCAACACCCTGAATACTATCAATCAACCTAGTCGTTGAAGTCAAAAGATGTGTTCCTTGAATCTACATCCTATCCATCCACTCACCCACTGCAGTACCCCTTGAGGTAAGTCTTTCAGCTTTCTTGATGGCTATTTCATCAATTGACGAAGTTACTAGCTCAACTATCTCAGAGGATTGAGTGATTTTGATTAAAACACTAGTATGAAATTCCACTTGAGCCTTGAGCTTCTCTTTCTTAACATTTTCCTCATCATATCTAACAATAAGAGATTGAAAGGCCTCTTGTGCATCTTGCTTGGCACCATCATGAGTTTTTTTGCCAAGATCTATTCTTTTCACAATATAATCTTCTGCTTGAACTTCATCTGCATTCTTATCTAGGAAGGTTCTACAATCTCAACATACATAATCCTAGCTTGGTCAATTCTTACCCTTGAGATGGTTTTGGCCCTCTTGGTAGTTTTTGGCTTCACGTGGGCTAATTGGCCAAAATCAAACTCATCAGGAGAAATTTCTTATTTCTTTCATTTAGGGGTATTTGTAAGCAACCATGGGGGAAGTGCAAAAACATTTTTAAAACCAAAACCTAGTGTTTGAGATGTAGTCCCTTGGCCCTAAGAAACAATGGTTATTATAGGTGAAGTAGAGGTAATAACAACCACAGTTAGAGGATTCTCAATAGATGGCTCATTGGGCTTGGAAAACCAAGAACTTATTAGAATAATCAAGCATATTGGATTTTACTTTTGGTAGAGGAAAAGACATTGATAATGTTGTCTTCGGGAGTTTCTAATGTAGACTCATTAACGAGCGCATGGACAACATTACTAGGGGTGGTTCCAACCGATACTGACTCAATAGTAGAAGTTGTGGGTACATATGAAACTGTTGATCCAAAAGGAACAAAGGTAGGAATGGAAACCTATGAGGATGAAGTGATAGTTACCAAGTTGGGTGCTTGAGAAGCTTGTTATGAAATTTTCTCTAGTGCTCCATCCTTTGAAGTCCTTGGCAAACTTTCCTCATCAAATTCCTCTTCTTGTCCTTACTCTTCTTTTGTAGGGTGATCTTCAACATGATCTTCAATATCTAAATCTAGAGGTTCATAGTCTAAGTGCTCAACTAAAAATTCCAATTCCTTTTTCTTCTTGAGTACTAGGAGAAATGTTTTAGCTTGTTCCATACCTTTACCTTTACCCACTATGAAGTTAAATCTAGGACCATCAGTCGGGGCATTGGGATCTTGTTTATTCTTTGTCTTTAATTTTGACTTCTTCCCAATTGGCCCAGCAACATCTTTTGATCCTTTATTAAAATATTTAAGCTGAATGCCCTTTGAGGTGAGCCATACATTTGTATTTGCAAGGATCTTTTGAAAATGGGATCTTATAAACACAACTTCCCTTTGTGACCATTGGATCAAAGGAAGACGAGAATCTTCAATTTTCTTTACTTTATAAATGGGCTCAAGAATGTTATTATCATCTTCAAGGTCCTCTTGTACATTAGCTAAAATGAAATTGATTATTTGGTTTTTAATAAGATGACAATAATCAAGTTTTCTAATCTCTTTTTTTGTTCTATGATCTATCCACACATCTTCAACTCGATGAGCATGAGTATAAGCCCTTTTCAATTTGTTTTTTCATGCTTCTATAATCAGAATATTTTCGAGACCTAAATAATATCATTGTGACTCTTCTCATTTCTTCATCAATGTCCCTAGCTTTCAAACTGAATTAATTGAATACCTACCAATAGATAAAGAAAACTTGAAACCTGGCCTATGTGAACTTGGCTGCCTTTCATAAACATAAACCATTTGTCATGCTGATTCTATCAGAACAATTTTATCAGATGGATACCTAGGGAGCATGAATGGTTGATCGTTAAAATAACCATCCCTTAGGTAAGTAAAAGTAGGAAACTGGAAAAACATGGATCCATATTTGTTGACCATTTCCCAAGCTTGGTCAGAAATGCTTTTACCTTCAAGACTTTTATCAAACAAACAGAATAAAGGACCAAAGAATGCATCATTGATTATTCTAAAATGGTATTGACTTTTCTTCAAGTTCAATATGGATAATACTTCCAAACAGGAACAGATCTTTGATCCCCTTATGTAGATAAACTTGGCAAATTCTTCATAGTTGCTGCAACATACACCAAATATGAGGTCATGTAAAAATTCAAGTTATTAGGAACCTTGGTGAGCTGGTCACATAGAGCATCACTTATTTACCTGTCCTAAAAGATCCCTTATTATTTTCCCTTATGATGTGAATATACTGATACATCTAGGAATAATATGTATCTGAAGCAGGCAAACCTTTTACTCTACTTAGGAGGGTGATTAAATCATTCACTTCCTCAATGAATTCACTCCTATGAATTGTATTGGACCATCTTGTAATGGTAAACCTAAGAATTTTCAACCAGTTATCATTAATATTATTTCTATGCCTATTTGAATTCTTCTCATAATACACTTTAGCTAATTCCATATCCAGGTTGGCGAAACAATTTATGTCTATACTTGAATAGTGAATCAAATAAATCTTCATCCAAGACCAACACTTTTTTCTCATTTGCATCCTCAACACTTCTGCTCATGGGATCAAAATGATTCACCACTGCAAGGACAAACTTAGGATTCTGCACTGACATAGGAAAAGTCACTACTTGATGAATACCACTATTAATAGTAGGTGTAGACTTCATCTACATGGATCAACCTCACTGCCTTCCTTCCTGCATTGTGGTCACTTCAACAAGTTTTCAAACAACACAACCCCAATGGGAAGACACGTGTCAGCTCACCAAAGCTTTTAGCTCCCTGAGCAAGGTTTTCCCTCACAATGTCTCATCAACGTGACACGTGCCCTATGATGGCCGCACATTCATTGAAACCACCAACGCACATTCCCAGAATATGTTGTATCACGTGCTTTGTCTTAGTCAAACGAAAAATTTCATAGGTGTTAAGAAACATAATTTCAATTAGCTCATGCAATCATAAACAAGGTCTGATGAGCTCGACATGACTCATCGTTTCATGCACAACCGACGCACATTTCGTGAATAGCTAGTAATAGAAGCACACTTGTCCATGACATAAAAATAAAGGACTCCATGCCTAATTCTTTGGCATGCCATTTGATTGTAATAGAGGGGAATCATTGTAGAGGAAGGAGCCAAAATCCTCTATAAAAACCTGATGGTTCATATTGTAAAATGAGGATGGCTAGGTAAAAAAATTTTGAGGTTTTTCTGAGGAAACGATTGTAAATTCATAGTTATTTCTAAGGAACTCCATGGATTTTTTGTCAGAGGTGTATGTAATGACATTTTTTTTTGGAGCTTATTCTCTAGCCTTCGCATGTTTGCTCTTAATGAATTATGGAATTTGTGCCCATGTGGCCCTTTTTTTTATTAATCAAGGTGTCCTATGCTAATTTCTTTTGAATCTGATCTAATTTATTTATGTGGCTATGATTACTTTCTATTTTATTAGATACTCTTATGACCATCAAGGCCTTTTTTACTTTGTAAGGCACTTAAATTAGAAGATGAATTGTACCCTTTGTAACTTGCTCCTCAGGAATTTTTTCTTTGGAGGCTGAAATCTCTTTGTTGAACCCTTACATGAATTATTCCTATCAAGAAGCAATAACCCATTCTTTGGGTCTCTTTGTTGGGATGGTCTTCTTGTATTGTGTTGTTAAGCATATAGGGATTAATGCTCCTTAGGAGTTTTGTGTCTTTATTTAGACCCTTGCAAGTGCTTCTCGTAGTCAGGATCTGAATATTATACCCTATGTCGTGTGAGTTTTATGTGTTCTATTCTCTTGACTAATAATTAAGGGTCTATGGTGCATTGTGTCTTTTCGATAAAGACATGGATCTCTAATCAGTAATGATCAAAGCGCTATGAATACTATCTCATACATTCCCAACTAAACTATCATAAGCCATTTTCATAACCTAAGCTTCATCGTGGCAAATTGCCTCTCATTAGTTTAGTTTTTTAGTGAGGGGTTTGCTTTTCCCTTTTTCTCAACCTTTTCACAAAGAGCCGACTTCTAAAATCCCAAAGGTTGTTTCACATAATGCAATCTGTCCCACATTTGTGAAGCTTCTTGACTACCCTTTTAGGCGTGAGCCTTTTGGGATTAACAATATGTTCCATCAAATAGTAATTTGAAGGATTCTCCACTCTTTTGAAGGTTTCTTTTCTCATAAGTGTTGCAAGGTCACCAGGTTTGCCTTCTTGTATGGATCTCTAGGTCTTTCAAACACTAATTGCATAGTTAGAAATCATGTCAGTTTCATGATCATTACTACATCCAAAAAATTACGATTGGCACTAACAATGAAGTAGAAGTTCAAGTAGTTCAACTAGGTTTATAATTTTTTTTTAAATTGGAAGTAAAAAATTAATAATCTAAGGGGAATCTATTTTAACAATTAATGCCTTCCATAGAGGAAGTTTCCCAAATTAGAAACTTCCCAACATTCTCTAATGCTATCGTGAGATATTTTTAAATTTTTAATCCTTCTAATAGGGAGGTGATATGGTGGTTGATAAACTTCCATTTTAGTAGTTGATGAGGATATCATGCTTTAGGTTAGCATGAAGAAGAATATGCAAAAAGATCTCTCTAGTGTATTCTTGGCAACAAAATTATGAAGCATTTGATAACCATTGTATACACCTAAAAATTGGCTATCAGCAATTAAATAAATATTTTATATTTATTTAATAATTATTCATCTATTAAATAGTTAATTTGAAAAGATTAATTTATTTAATTCATTTCGTGTCTTTCTATTAATTAATATTTTATTAATTAATTCATCTATCTTATTCCTCTAATTTAATTAAATATCTAATATTTAATTATTCTTTCTAACCAAGTTAATTAAATATCTAATATTTAATTATCTCCTCCAAACAATTAAATATTTAATATTTAATAATTATTCTCCTATCCTATAGTCTCAAATATTAAATAATTCCTAAATTATTTAATCCCTTTTCCAACTCATCCCTCCATCTCCACGTCATCTTCCCTTTGCCAACTCATCAAACATGTGGCTAAGGAAATTAATATTTCTTAATATTAATTCATGATTTATCTCCAACTTCCAAATTCAATGAAAATTGTGTACATACACATATTTCATAACCATTTCCTATATTCTCTCCAACACCCCCTACATCTTAGGAAGGACTTGAGTCCACTTGTCCTCTCATGCCTAAATTTCCTCCAACCATCCCTAGATTCTCTCAGTTAGCAACCCCGTCAAGATGAGATGAGTGACACTTATCTTCTCCTTCCCCCTTTCTCTCAACCTTCACCTTTGCTCATAGCCATTCAAATCTGTAGATCTGATCATGACCGATGATTTGAGCCACATCATCTTATCCTCTCAAAGTCTATAAAATCAAGAGCTTCAATTGAGAGAGTGAATCTTCAAGTTAGTCTTCAAAATAGTTTTCAATCAATCATATGCATCTGTGAGTTTTTGAAGCAAATAGCAAATATCATTTTAGCAATATAATCATATAGCATTATCATTTTAGCATAATCATGTAGCTTTGCATATCATACTATCAGTTAACTACAAGTTATCAGTCCATTCTTCATATGCCATCTTGGAAGCCAACAGTGCATTGTCTGAGAGCACACCATCTGCAATCAGGAATAGTGGAGTTAGGACACAATGAGACATAAGCCATGAAGGTAAAATAATGATTTATTTTAGTATGTATTTCATGTAGTTTCATTGGTAGATTTTGGATTTCCTGTATGCATTTCCATTGTATTTTATGAAACTAACTTATTACAGGTAATATTCTAAGGATGAAATTCAAGCTCACACATTTTGGTGCCCACCATGGGGCTAGACCTCACATATACCTTTAAAAATCTCGTAAAAATAAAATTAATATATTTGTAATACAGATTCACGCATGTGTGAATTTTAACAGCGCTTTTTTTTGATAGGTTAGCACATTTGCATCATAGATTAGCGCATATGTTATGTAGGTTAGTGCTTTTATTTGTAAATCAACGCTTTTGCATTATAGGTTACCACATATGTCATGTAGGTTAGCGCTTTTGTCCGAAAATCAGTATTTTTGCATCATAGGTTAGCGCCTATGTCATGTAGGTTAGCGCTTTTGTCTGAAAATCAGTGCTTTTTCATCGAAGGTTAGCACTTTTCTGATGCAGGTTAGCGCTTTTGTAACAAGAACTAGCGCATTTGACAGATAATTTAGCGCAATGAAAAATTTGTAACTGTGATTTGAAATTAGGCTTGTGGAAGCCCACCTAAGATTTTGGATTTTCACTAACTTTTTTTTATCACAGGTTTCTAATTGTTGTTAGGATTTAGTGATTTCTTTTCTAGCTTTTTCAAAGTTGGTTAAAAATAACTCATATTTCCTTTTGGGTAAAAAGAACTTCATTTTTCGAATTGGTGTTTTAAAAAGTACCTCACATGTTTTTTTTGGGGGTTCTAAAAATAATCATATTTGCAAGGTAAAAATAACAACAAATCAAACATTTACTTTCTTGCAAAGTTAGGATTCACACCTCAAATTTTGGGCTCTAAAAAGGACAACAATATTTTATTTTCTTGCAAATGTAAAAAGCACAATCAATCTTATATTTTGCAAGTTAGAAAGATCAATCAACTTGTCCATTCTTACAAAAAAAAAAGTTACTTCTTGCAACGATTTTCATTTTGTTGACCAGGCTTTCCAATTCCTAGATTATAAAATCATTTGCTATGAAGGGCTAAAATAAACACCATGCTTGTTGGAGCAACATCTCCAAGTAGAGGATAGATCACATTGCTATGGAAAGTTAAAAAGAACAGTTGCATTTTGTGTCTCGAAAGTGGTAGGTATATGCTCTCCCCTTAATTGGGTGACCAAAAAGCCAAACCCACTCTTTTACACTTTCTTTACTTTCAAGCAATTAATCCTTTAGAGGGCCTGCCTTCTTGAGCTGCCTTGAGGGGGCCAGTGAGAGGGGAATGACCTAAAGTGGAAACAGGCTAATACTGAGTCCTCCAATCCACTATAAATAAATCGTGTTTGTGACGAAAGTTCAAACAACATTTATTGATAAGTTCATATCGATACTATGTTTCCCCATAAATCCTATGGAGCGTAACCTCTATAGGCTGGGAACCTTTTGTATTTATAGAGCTGAAAGTGCCGCATGTATAGCCACATGACCGGAAGCCTTTACTAAAAACTATTTGTACTAGTTGCCAAAAACCTTCTAGTTGTTGACGCAGGAGGTCGGACCTCTGAAGCGGCTCACACACATATGGTTCCTAGTAGAGATATAAAGTTTGCCATGAGGAGATTTCATGGAAATTGGTGCTTGGCTACCTCAAAGAAGTGAGTGCCGAGGGTGGAGCCAATGGGGTCAAGCATCTAAATATTCGCTTTGAATAGTGTAGCCTCGGAGGAAACTCCATGTGAGATTCAACAACTATTGTCTCAGTCTGCCATAGGAATTTGTACTTGCTTGTGCTTTTCATTTATTAAAAATTATGTCTTCTATGTCTGTAACATGTTCCAAATGGTCAAAAATTGAAGAAAATTATCATCTACAAGAGATCAAAAATCAACAAATTTCTGAAAAAGTGTGATCAAAAGGATAAAACAAAAAGCATTCCAACGCTTGAAACACCAACTCAAAATCAAAGTATCATAACATCAAAATATCAAAATAATTCTTGAAGTAGGTTTTGTCTCTAAAACATCATGTATTTTTCAAAATAGTTCAAACAACTAGGTTGCTAATCCTACAGGTTATTCAAAAAAGGTTCTATAAACATCAACATTCAACAAGCTATTGATTCAAACATCTTAAGTGCAAAAATCAACATCCTTGTCAAGTCTCTCATCAAGATAATCAAATCCTCTATCACGAAGCTTGATCAATCTATACTAGGTTCCTAATATTGGATATATCTTTCCTATTTTGAACTTAGGTTACATCAAAACCAAAATTGCACCAATATTGGAATCAAACCTGTAAACTGTCAAATGCGTATATGACTTTTAAGTATCACCTTAAGAAAAGAAAACCCTGTTACAAAGCTACTCAGAAGAGAATAAGATTCTTGTATATCAATCACAAGATCTTGCTGAAACATAGGACATTCCTACACCATTTTCATCACTACTTACGTGGCTGCGGTACAGAATTTGATGGTGAAACTCTACAAAGACGTGTTTTTCAACAAAGAGATGCTTTATCCCAACGAACAAACAATAGTGGTACGATCAATAAAGCATACCTTCCTAAACCAATAATCACCTATTGACCTTGTCCTTGGGAACTTTTGACAACTTTGAAATAAACACATGCCAGTTTGGACTAGAGCCCAACGTGAACAACTTAGAAAACAACAACAAATGGAGGAAGAAGATACTCCTGTGTTCCACACTTTTGGATTTACCGCTGTTGACGAAGAAGTAGTCAATAGCACCATTAGAGATCTTGAGAAATATTTCAAATTTGATAGGCTAATGGAAAAATTGTTGGGAAAACAAAAAGAAAAATATCTCTTGATGTTGGCAAAATCCGGGGCTGAATTACCACAAGACTTTAACATGGAAAGCTTGAAACAAGATGCGGAGACAAGTAACACCCAAAACACAGATGAGCAAAATAATGAAGATGTGAACAAAGAAAGTAGCGGAGAAACAAGGAAAGAAAGGGATGATAAAAGAAAAGAGCGTAGTGACAAAAAGACTCATGAAGAAACAAGGAGAGACTATGTAGATAATCCCTTATCAAACCTTACTCAACAAATACAAACTCTTCAACAACAAATACAAGACATGCAAAATGGACAAGCTCTAAGAAGTATTCATTAGAAGACATATGCCCATATCCCTTTGATAAAAAGTTAAATATGATACCATTTCCGCAACATTGCGAGATCCCTAAATATGACAAATATGATGGAAAATCTGATCCTCAAGATCACATTAGGGAGTTTTGTACTATGAGCATGGAATTTTCTCATGAGGAAACTTACCTTATGCATCTTTTTCCTAGGAGTTTAAGTGGACAATCAATGGAGTGGTTTTCAAGATTACCATCCAGAATCAAATCCTTTGAAGAACTTGTGAATAGGTTTATTTCACAATATTCCTACAATATAAGGAATGAAATAACAATGCTAGATCTTTGCAATGTTAAAGAAAAGAATGGTGAATACTTTTATGATCTTTTTACAATGATGGAAACACATGTTTAATAGGTATCCCCGGGATGTATCTGATCAAGAAAAAATGGACATATTCATTGACAATCTTATTAGTGAAATGAGTTATCGACTAAGGATGCAATGTCCTCCCTCATTTGCCAAAATGATCGAAAATGGTCTAAAAATAGAGAATGCAATGGTAAAGAAAGGAGAACTAAAACTTTACAATAATTCATACAACACCAACAACACCAACAACAACAACAACAACAATGACAAACCCAAGTTCTGGTCAAAGAATAGGAATGCCAGCAATGAAGGAAATGATGATAACAATACTGTGAAACAACAACAACCAATTTTCAATCTATCAAGTCAAATCCCAAGCAACAACAATCTAGAAAACAATAAAGCCAAGTCCTTTTTCTCTAATCCTCGGAGAAAATTCATAAATATTGGAGAATCTTTAGAATCAGCTCTAAAAACTTTGCTTGCTAACAAATTGATTGTTTTACCCGAAGCAAGAATTTATGAACCACCAGTCAAGCCAAATTGGTGGAATGACAATCATTTTTGCAATTATCATCGGAATAAAGGACACCTAACAAATGATTGCCAAATATTGAAACACATTATCCAAGATCTAATTGATAATGGAATAATCACGTTGGATAGCCATAAGACGGATGAATCACACTTGGATTTTAAAACTCCGCTTCCAAACTATGATAAAGGTGAATAATCCCAATTGGAAAATGACAAAGGAAAAACCAAAGTAAATTACACTTATACATATGATGATGTAGTAAATGTGATCATTGTTAACGAAAATCAATCTTCAAAACCAATCAAAATTATCACAAGAAGCAAAGCAAAGGTTACCTTTCCAGGTATAGCAAAAGACTCAACATCCACATCACAATAATACAATTTAGTAGAGCAATTACAACGAATACCCGCTCAAATATCAATTCTGGAACTTCTCAAGATTTCACCTATGCATAAGGAAATTTTGGAGAAAGCTTTAGTGGAAACAACGGTTTCAAAAGATTTGGATATAGATGAGTTCCAAAACATGGTAGGACATCTTATAGCCCCTCATTGCTTATCATTTTCTGAAAATGATGACGTATCCTTACAACATCCTCACAATGCTCCTTTATATGTTGAAGTCTCCATTAATAAAACTCGTGTCAAACGTATACTCATAGATGGAGGAGCTGGCTTAAATATTTGTGCATTAAGTTTGATAAAAACTTTGAGATATTCAGAGAATGCAGTGGACCCGAAAAAGAAAATAACCATCAAGGCTTACGATGAAGCAGAACGTTTTTCTAAAGGAACTGTCATGCTACCAATAAAGATAGGACCCATGGAAAAGGATACATTGTGTCAAGTTTTAGACTTAAATCTCTCCTACAAAATTCTTCTGGGAAGACCCTGGATTCACAAGATACAAGCAATTCCTTCTACATATAATCAATGTGTAAAATTTCCTCATGAAGGGAAAGAGATCACTATAGTTGTAGATTCTAGTCAATATTGCAATAATTTGAAGCCAACACAAGATACAAGAATTCCACATAACAAAGAATTAGTATATCCTACTAAAGAAGTTCAAACAAAGTTATGGGAAACTTTTGAAGAAAAGCTCAAGTTAGATGATGAAGGAATGGGAAAGTATTATTTGAATAATTTTCCACTCTCCCCTAAGTCATATGGAAAACTTGCAGATATTCAATCACAGACATCAAGCAAATCAAAACATATGTTTAAAGGAACCTTTGTTAGTGCTGGAACCCTTGAAGAGGAAAATGAAGACAAAGACATTCTTGGTTGGTTATACAAAGATGAAGATAAAACTATAGCAACAACAACAGAAGTCAATATTCCCATAAAACAATATGGCAAAGGATATGAAATCATGCAAAAGATGGGATATGAAGGAAAAGGACCAATTGGTAAGCAACATCAGGGTATTTCATAACCTATTTGTCCACACTCACAATCCACAGAAGATAAATCTGGTTTGGGATACCTGAAGTCTAATCAAAAGCAACAGAATACTCAACAACAAAATGGAGAAAGAAAATAGTTTCTAAAGGAGACAATTGGCAAGAAAAGCTACATCAAGCAGCCGAAACAGTAACCAGTAAGCAAAATAAGCAAGAAGAACATGAAAAGAAAGAGGAGGAGATTATCATCCCAGGTAATGAAAAATATTGTCAACAAGTTCTGAAAATACAAACAAAGGCAAAATCTGAACAAGATATTCCAGAGGCAGTAAAAATAGAAATGACAAAAATCAAAGAACTTTTTGCACCATACGACATTCCAGTATGGTATAGTGGAGTAATCTTAGATCATGATTCAGAAACAGATTCCAATGAGTATGAATGGGGACCAGATGTCTTATCTACTACATCAAGTAAAGAACACAATGAAGATCAAGCAACTATCACAAAAGAAGACTTGTCTATTACTGAACAAAAGATAAAATTAGAAAGAAGACAAGAGAAACTCAGAATTCAAAGAAAAGAGGCGTATACAAAAAGAAAAGAGAATGACAAAAATGACGACACAATACCACAAGAAGTGCAAACAAGGATCATATATGCAAGAACCATAGAATAAATAAGAGATAATCAAGTCGGATTAACTATTAGTCCAGAAGAAGCCGAATTTGAAAGGAGACAAAATCTATTAAAATAATCCTCTTTATCATGTACACAAGTCTATCAACTCCAAAATGCAAATGAAGTCAATCAAGAAGAAATTTGTAGTACCAAAGATGTGTGTGTTGATATAATCTATTCATTTAAGGGACAAATGTCAATTGAAGAACCACTTGAGTGTGAACTACAAAATGCTAATATTAATCTTGTTAAGACTAATTCGGAAACGTGCTAGAAAGACAATCCTCAAAAACATCTAATCTATGATAATACCTATTCTATGCTAAATTATGATCATTATGTCATTAACATTGAAACACCTAATGATGACAGTGATTATGATTTACCCCTTCTTCATCCTAAACTAATTGATTGGGATAATTTAGACAACCCCAAACTAAATGTCTTTTCCAATGATCATGACTTAGCTATGTACCTTAACGCTATTGAAACCATCCCACCTAAGATACCTTCCACTACAAAATCAAGTGATGTTTCTCATAGTCAGGAGAATGCCAAACTTTTCAGTCGTAAAAGTGAAATAAAACAAGGAAAGAGACCTATTGTTGAAAACCATTTCATGGCAACATTAGATCAATCAAAAGAGAAAATAAAGAGCGTATCTGATGGTGAAAACCTCCTTGAGGCGCCAGAAGATGGAAAGTTTGACATTTTTCCTGCATATTTTCAAGAGAGATCTGCTATCCTGATAGAACCAATAGAAGCAATAAACATTGATACATCAAAGGATCCTAAAATACTTCATTTTGCTGCCTCATTATCAGAAAGAGAGAGGAAAGAATACATGGAATTCTTTAAGCAAAGACAAACAAATTTTTCTTGGTCTTATGCAGATATGCCAGGGCTTAACCAAGATCTTATCATGCATCATCTTAATATGGATTTAAAAGAAAAACCTATTAAACAAAAGCTAAGAAAGATGCACCCACATATTGCTCTCCTTGTAAAAACTGAGCTCAAGAAACTATTGGAAGTGGATTTCAAAAGACCAGTGGCTTATCCAGAATGGGTTTCAAGTATTGTACCAGTATAAAAACCAGATAAGAGCATAAGAGTCTGCACAGATTTCAGAGATCTGAATAAAGCATGTCCAAAAGATGATTTCCCACTACCAAACATCGATATCATAGTAGACTTATCAGCAGGACATGAGATGTTTTCATTAATGGATGGCTTCTCAGGATATAATCAAATAAGAATCGCACCTGAAGATCAAGACAAGACAACTTTCACCTGTGCATGGGGAACGTACTGCTAGAATGTTATGCCATTTGGGCTTAAGAATATAGGAGCAACATATCAAAGAGCTATGACGACAATTTTTTAAGACATGATGCATACATTCATGGAAGATTATGTCGATGACATACTTGCAAAATCTCACACAAGAAGAGAACATTTGAACATTCTAAGCAAGATTTTTGATAGGTTGGAAAGATATCAATTGAGATTAAATCCAAAGAAATGTGCATTTGGGGTAACCTCTGGAAAGCTCCTAGGGTACATTATATCAGCTCGTGGCATTGAAGTAGATCCTGGAAAAGTTAAAGCTATCATGGAGATGGAGTCACCTAAAAACCTAAGTCAATTGTGATCTTTACAAGGAAGGTTGCAATCAATCAGGAGATTTGTTTCTCAATTGGCTGATAGATGTCTTCCATTTACCCATCTTTTACATAAAAATGTTCCATTCAAATGGGATACAAAATGTAAAGACGCTTTCTTGCAAATAAAAGAATATCTTATGAGTCCTCTAGTACTGATATCACCAATCAAAGGGAAACCATTGTTACTCTATGTCTCAGCAACAAGTGTGTCATTAGGCGCTCTCCTAGCTCAACATGATGATGAAGGAAAAGAAAGAGCAGTTTATTATATCGCTGAACACTTGTTGGCTATGAGTTAAATTATTCCTCAATTGAAAAGATATGTCTAGCAGTTGTATTTGCAACCCAAAAGCTATGAAATTATATGTTGATTAATTCTGTAAAACTAATAGCAAAGATAGATCCTCTCAAATATTTGTTGAGCAAGTCAACATTAACAGGGAGACTAGCCAAATGGGTTATGATATTGAGTGAATTTGACATAGAATATGTCAACTGGAAAGCTATCAAGGGACAAGTCATCGCTGATCAATTGGCCGATGCACCTTTACAAAATAACATGCCTTTGCACATCGAATTTCTTGATGCAAATATCTTGACAGTAAATACAAACTTTTGGGAATTGTACTTTGATGGTTCTTATACTCAATATGGATCAGGTGCAGGAATCTTTTTTATCACACCTCAAGGACATACAATTCCGAAATCGTATAGACTGCGATTTCCATGCACCAATAATACTGCCGAGTATGAAGCATTGGTTATAGGGCTCAAAATGGCCATTGAATGGAATGTTAAAAAACTACATGTCTATGGTGATTCACAACTTGTCATTTATCAAATAAATGATGAATATCAAACAAAGGATGATAAGCTTATGCCATACAAACAACTAGTGGAGGAATTTAAAGGACATTTTAAAGAAATCACATTCACCTAGATTCCTAGAAATGAGAATAAAGCAGTAGATGCAATGGCTACAATAGCATCTCTCTTGCAAAATAAAGAGAATCAACAACGTTACAAATTTCTTGTGGAAGATATCTTAACCCCTACCATTCAATCCCAACATACCTATCGAATTTGCCATATATCAGGAACCAGTCAATCTTTATATGGTCAAACCTACCAATATTTGAAAGATCATATCCTTCCTTTGGAATTATCTCATAATCAATGAAGAAACTTTATCCGTCAGTCCTCTTGCTATACCATTATTGCTGATATCTTGTATAGGCGTGGTCTAGATGGTACATTGTTGAGATGTCTTGAAATAGATGAATCTGAGAGAGTTCTTAATGACATTCATGTGGGTATTTGCGGTACACACTCAAGTGGTTTAACATTGGCTAAGAAACTTATTCATATGGGTTACTTTTGGCCTACTATGTAAAGAGATTCATTCACATATGCTAGAAAGTGTAAACAATGTCAAATTCATGGAAATCTAATTCATGCGCCAACACAAGAGTTATATCCTATGACAGGATCATGGCCATTTTCACAGTGGGCTTGGATTTGGTAGGAAAGATCAATCTCTCATCTTCTAATGGACATAAGTTTATTTTAGTTGCTACTAAATATTTTACTAAGTGGATTGAAGCAGTGCCTTTAACAACAGTGACATGAAAACAAATATCATCATTTATTCTAAATTATATAATCTGTCGCTATGGAGTTCCTATGACCATTATCATTGATAATGGAAGACCATTCAAAAATCAAGATGTAAAAGAGCTATGTGAAAAGTTTCATATCCAACATAGGTTCTCTACTCCATATTATCCACAAGGTAATGGTCAAGCTGAGGCATCAAACAAAACTATTTTAAAAATCTTGAAGAAAACAGTCAATGAAGCTGGAAAAGACTAGCACATTCAACTAAATCCTGCTCTTTGGGCATATCGAACTAGTGTCCGCACTCCAACAGGGGCAACTCCATATTGTTTGGTCTATGGATCAGAAGCTATATTACCTATAGAAGTAGAGATACCTTCTCTACGATTATCCTTGCATGGTCTTATACCAGAAGAAGAATAAAGAGTCTCTCGAATCCAAGAACTAGAACTGATTCAGGAACGTCGCCAAAATGCAACAGATCATTTAAAAGTATATCAACAAAGAATGGCAAGAAGCTATAACCACAAAGTCAAGCTGCACATTTTCCAGATTGGAGACATAGTTCTAAGGGAAAATCCAAGAAATCAGCAAGATCGGGAAAAGAAGGGCAAATTTGAACCGAATTGGCTAGGACCTTTTGTCATAGTAGCAACATATGGATCAGGAGCATACAAATTATCTACCCCAGAAGGTGATTGGTTTGATGAACCTATCAATTCTATCCATCTCAAGAAATTCTATGCTTGAGATATAAAGTCCTGAAAAAATCAATAAAAAGCATATAAAGTCCTGGAAAAAATTCAATAAAAAGCATATTAAATCCAACAAAAATGCAATAAATTTAGATGGTGAAAACCTGGTCAATAGGCACTATCTAAAAAGTAAGTCCCTCCATCTATGAGATCGCTTTACGCACCTATCCGCTCCATCCTATCACATCTATTGCTTCCATATATCCTAGCTTATCCATTTCTCTGAACCATTTAGCAAGAAAAATGCAGCTTAGCAACAGTTATCAATCTTTGACATACCTGTCGTAGTCACTGTCAGCATCTATCAATCTGCATTTCTATCCTGTCATGGTTTGGATCTTGATAATTTCATATATCCATAATAATTTTTGTTTCCGCTGGGGGCAAAATCCTAATTCCTTTTGCTAAGGTGATCTTTTGAATCTTTAAAAAATCCAAAACGTTCGAAAAACTTTAAAAAAAAAAAAAAACACCTAGGGTTTTGAAATAGATAACGAGCAAACAAAGCAACGAAAATCAAGGCATTTCATCAAACAACTGAATTATAAAACTCAAAAACCGAAGAATCAATCAACAAGCTATAAAGGATTATCAAAAATCATTCATTAAGATGGTTATATCAGTTAATTACCATTAGAACATGTGAATGACATACAAGATTCAATGTTATATCTTGATTTTATTGCTAATCATGTACTCTATGCGACTCAAGGATGTCCATGACTAGAGAAGCTATGATGGGGCATGGTTATTTTCTTTGATTGTTGTCTGTGGTTTGTCTCTTACTATGGTATGAACTTGTCTCAGGATATAATCAACAAAATATCAAGGAGGACATTCCAAGTCATGCATGAAAGGAGATAATCCTTGTCTGTTCTGCAAGCAATACTCAGGTCAACTTGATTTATTATATCAAGTCGCTTGTATTAACTTGCTATATCAAAATCCATGTAAGGAATACTCACTTCATCTTGAATCTTTATGTCAAGTTGCTTGTATTATCTTACAACATTTTAAAGCTCAATGATGAAATCAAGCACTGTTACAAGATAGCATATGAAGAATGGCAGTACAATTTTTAGTTAGATCATTTCGTTAGCTCATTATTCATATGCATTATAAGCATTCATTTGTCAATTGCATTATAAGCATATCATTTCGTTAGCAGATCAACAGTCATAAATAAAGATTGAGTATACTTGGACAAACAAAAACAATTTGCATTTAATCATTGTAGGTGCATTCATTTTAATCATTATCCATTTCATTTTAGTTGCATTTTATCACTGCATTAATTGCATTCAATTAAGTGCATTTCATTAACCATGTAAAGTATCATCATTATTATCTACATTATCATTTCATAAAGATCATTTAGTTGCATCTTTTTCAATTAGATTCATAATCATTATAAGAATAACATATAAATAAAAAACAAATCAATCATTCATGTGCAAATCCATATAAATCATTGCATTAGTTTGCATTCAAAAAAAGTGCATTTTTATACATCATATAGTATATCATCATTATTCCATTTATCATTTAGTTACATGCAAAAGAAACATTTCATATAGATCATTTGTATGTACATCATCATAAGCATTAAGCAATCATTCATTTGCATTTTTATATAGATCATTTACATTTGCATCATTTAAGTTAAGTAATCATTTTCATTTGCATCCAGGATAAGTAAAATAAAAAATAAAAAACATTTATCATTTGCATCATGTAAGTCATTATCATTGTATCATTATTCATCTACTCATTGCATCCATAAAATCAAAGCATATAAGCATATAGAACATCATCAAATAGAATAAAAAGAATCATCATATAGAATCCATGTCTGCATATAGATCATCATAAAATAATAAAAGTCCAAGTATACAATGATATCAAATAAACAATACAAATGCTCCAAATCAAGTCACGGCTGTCCTGTACCACTACCACCTAACTCTGTCCATCTCTATGGCGGTGGGCGAGAAGATCCTCCAAATGCCTGTCTCCCATGCTCACCACTCCTCTGAGGAGGTCCCATGATCCCACCACTACTAGTGTCCATCAACACGGTGGTCTGATAACTACTTGCTCTCTATCTCTCTGCAACTGCCTCCTCATATCGTCGTCGCCAGTAGGAAGTCTCCTTCCCAGCCTAAAATAATGCTCTAATAGTGTCCGCTGAGAGAGTACCCGATCCAACCTGCTGAATATGATCAATAAGACCCTGAGTATCCTACTGTCTCCTAACAGTTGCATCTCTCTCGGTCATAAGAGTCTGTATCTATGCTCGAAGCTAATCAATCTGTTCTCTCAGACTGTCAATAGTATCATGCCCTAGCACATCATGCTCTGGTATAACTACATCTGGCATATCCTGCACTGGTGCAACCTGCTCTGGTAGATCCTGTTGTGGTGCATGAACCCCGATCCCCTCACCACCAACCTGTCCAACTGCTAGAATCTCAGTCTGAGTAACTCTCTGAACCCATCGTCTAATCAGGGGGACATGATCCTCAGGATCGTCATCATCACCACCATGAGCTGCAATAACTCTAGGATCTGGCTGAATCTGTCGAAAATCAAGGCCTCTCCCGCAACCCCCATCCAATCCAGTCACCCTACCTCCTATCAATGGCAATCCTCTAGGTGATCTCATCCCTACCTTGCCAGTATCCCTCCCAATCGGTCCAACATCTCTCCTACCCATAGGATGAGGTCTCTCAATCCTTCCAGCCGGTCCAAATGGTCCTTCGCGGACTCTCAATCGACGTCCTCTCTGTCCAGGTCTCCTACCACCACCACCATCCCCACCATCATCTCCACCTCCTCCAGCCTCATGAGTAGCTCTAAGCTCTCGTCTATGTCTCCGTCTCCTGATAATAGGATCATCTGAATCATCATAATCATCTCTTGAGCTCGGAGGAGGATCTGCTGGATCTGTAATCCGAGGAAATGGATGTGCTAATATATACTGAGCATACTCTACAGTAACCCTAAGATCCAGAATGTGTAATCTCATATCATATGCCACTCTCGAAGTAGTAATAAACTCTGCACGAGAAATCTTAAAAGACAAAGACAGTCCCCAATCTCTCTTATCTCTGTATCGCCATGCATATATCGTCACACCAGTAGGCATAGGCTGAATGATACCAAACTATCTCAAAATCTGACCAATCAACTATCGCTCAATAATGAAAGGTGTCCGACCAATAAGATATCTACTCTGCATAATAAGCAGTAATGTCTGTGCATCATCCATCCATGGCTCACAATCAACATATGGTCTCCAAGTAATGTTATCTAAAGAATCAAGCACCCAACGCCAATACTCCATCTTACCGAGCTTATGCTGAGTAAGGATACCCACGTAAAAATAAACATGTGGCTGCCTCTCTCCATGAACTCTATGATGGATAGGTCATGTAATAGCAATGTGCTCCCAACACCAGATCTGTAGTAAAGTGCATCCTGTAGATAAACTAGCACTCTCATCATACACCACCTGGTGAAGATCATGATATAAATGTGCCAACATGCAAACACCCCAAGCATATTGCGTCCAATGTTGCATCATGCTTAGAAGAACCTCACCCCATCCAACAGAAAAGCCTCACGATTGCCTATCAGGACATATGAATCCTCCAATCAAACCAGCCAGAATAACAGGAAGAGTCTCGTAGTACATCACCATATCTACCCATCAGATCGCTCCTCTACCAATGCTCTCATCAGCAAACACGACTATGCAAGCCTCAGTCCCAACTCGATCCTGGTAATCATACTGCACTAGCTCGCCAGTCACCGGGATGTGTAGAATCATGTAGACATCCTCAAGAGTCACACTATTCTCACCCGTCGGTAGGTGGAAAGTGTTATGCTCGTTGTGCCATCTCTCAGCTAATGCAGTCAACAATCCTCTATTATGTGTAATCTCAGGCATAAATAATAAATGGCATAAACCACATGCATCTATATGTCTAATCTTAGTCTGGGACAACTCTGGAACTAAATGACGTATGGCCGGTAATTTCTCCCGACACTGGAGAACATCAAGTTTCTCCTATTTTTCAAGAGAAATCAATCAAATCAAATTGAAGTAATCATTATCTATCAATCAATCAAATCAAACTGAAGCAATCATTATCTATCAATCAATCAAATCAACTTGAAGCAATCATTAATTATCAATCAATCAAATCAAATTGAAGCAACTTAAGCTATCAAATCATTTTAAACCTATCAATCCTGGTTTACTATCAATCACTGAGTTTAATCAAAAACTCTACTAAGCTCTTACATCATAAACTAAATCGGTTTCTTAGAGCTACTCAATCATCAATTCATCAATCAAGCTAATCAGAGCTACTCTATCATTAATCTATCAATCAAGCTAATCAGAGCTACTCAATCATCAAATCTATCAATCAAGCTAATCAGAGCTACTCCATTATCACATCTATCAATCAAGCTAATCAGAGCTACTTAATCTAGTAATCAAAGCTATCTATCGATCTATCAATCATACAATCACTCAATCATGACTCTATTTCATCATACATGTGTATCAAATATGTTAAATCTAAACATGTAATGCCCCTACCCTAGTCAGCCTTGTAAAACCCGTTTGACCTTGGTTGACTTCCTATGTGGCATTCTTGAATGGTGGATTTACCATTATGTAATGTTGTAGATTAGACTATATGAATATTGTGCGTACCTATTATTGTGCTTTTGCATCGATTCTTGTGCAAATGTAATTGTTCTCTAATTCTTGTTATAAATCTTGAGCTAACGCCTTCATTGGATATGTATATATATGTATGCTTGCGTGACTCATGGGTGCAGGAGATTTCAGGTACTATACCACCTAGGTGCAAGGTTCATCTCTATTGGGATCCACAGAGTTGAGTATACCTCTTTCATCCTTAGGATTTGGATTAGGAGGTCATAAAACTCTCGTCTTGCCTCAGTCACGATCAGGTGAGCGTCGTGTGTGGTCCATCGGGTTTGTTTTTTGCTTGGGTTGTGTGTCGTGTGATTGGCGGACTTCCTTGGTTTGCATGCCTTATGGAGTATTTTATCCTAAGTATTTAATTCAATTTAATGTGTTGATTTACGCATTAGTAATTGAGAAATTAAAATAGATAGGTTTCTTCTATATGATTAATTGTTAATTTAAGAGATCGCCTTAATTATATTTGTAGCAAGCTTAAGTATTTAATTTGAATTAATGTGTTCATTTACGCATTATTAGTTGAGAAACTAAAATAAATAAGTTACTTTCATGAGATTAGTCATTTATCAAAAAGAGCGCTTTATTTATGTTTGTAGCGAGTTTAGTTTAATAGTTAATTTTAAATAACGAATTTAATTAGTTTATGCATTTAAAAAAAAGAAGAAGATTTAAAGTCATTTGGAAATAGAAATAATTTAACCACTTTTGCATTTTGTAAATGAAAGGGTAAATTGTATTATTTAAAGAAAATAATTTTTAATTTGTAAAGTTTGATATAGTGTAAAAGATTGATTTTTGGAAATTAATTTAATTTAAATACTTTACCCTTGTCAATAGTTCGAAATATAAATGTTGACTTAATTAATATGGAGAAATTAAAATTAAGATTAAATAAGAGATAAGTATATTAATTAGAAAATCAAGTTAAAATAATTTAATAGTTGAAAAGAATTATTATTTCTTTTATTTTAAAAGAGCTTAAATTTCGAAATTAGAAATTAGGTCAAAATTGGTTCCCATTTAACCTAGGTTGAAAAATATTTTTGGGGGTTGTTGAATTTTTAGAAAAGAAAAAAAATATGGGGATGGAGATTTGGGGATTTTTGCAAGGATGGATTTCTACAGCTGTAGGATTGAGGGCTCTTCTTTGAATCTTACAAGGAATGCTAAAGAGGTAGGATTCCGGTTTACCCTTTTGTTCTTTGCTAAATAAGAAAAAATGGTATTTGGTTGTTTTTCATGAAAAGTTGGTTTTAAAATATCCATGAATGCTCTTAAGATTTAAGTTTTTAGTTTGAGAATATTGGTTGTTTTTGGATCAAGAATGTTTAAAGGGTTATGGGTTTTGAATAAATCCTGTCCATCTGGAAGTTTGTTTTGGATATTTAGAAAATCATGTCTGCTGGAAAAATCTTCCCCATTTTATTGTTTTAACATTCTGAAAAAAAAATTAAAAAAATATGTGACTGTGGCTGTGAATGAGATTTGGGTTTTTCTTTTAGTTGGAGTTTATTTTAGTTTATATTTTAGGTTTTGATTTTAAATAAGATCTAAGGTTCTATTTTTATTTTTTTTTTAAAAAGAAAACGAAATTAAAAAGAAAAAAAAAAAAAGGTTTATTGGGTTAGGGTTTGACGGTGGAGGAGCCGAAGCTCGGCTCACGCCACCGCCTCCTTCCCCTCCTTTCTCGCAGGCACGCAACAACTTGCGCCCGCAAGGGGACGCAGGGGCCTGCGCCCGTGGCAGCCGCAGGGAGCTCTGCCGCGGTGGCCGCCTGTGGCGAGCGACGCCATGGTGGCCGCAGGGTAGCCGCAAGGGGGAGCTGCGGACCTCTCCTGTGATGGGAGGTGGGCCCCGCAGTGGGTCCCCCATTTCCTTTCTTTTCTTTTATATTTTTTTTATTGTATTTTTATTATTTAAAAAAAAATAGTTTTTTCTCATGGAAAATAAAACTTTCAATATTGCATAATGTAATGTTTTAAAAAAAATAAAGAAAAGCAAAGTTCATTTTATTTTTAATGTTAAATATTATTAATATATATTTTATTAACAAGGGTTAATAAAAATTTATTAATTAATATTAAATTTGAAATATTTGGATTATTCAATCTGTTATTAAAATATATATATTATTAATGGGATTAATATATATATATTTATAATAACAATTAATTGAAAGATCGTGCATTAATAAATTATTAATTGTTTATATTTTGATTATCCAGGGGCTAATAATTATATAATGATTAATATTTAAGTTTTGGGAATCTGTATAAATGAGGGAATACCTTTTGGGAATAGATAGAATAACTTTGTTTTATTGGAGATTTTTGAAATAAATCTAGATAGAATAACTTCTTTTGTTTGAGATTTTGAATTAAATTATATTTATTATTCAGTGATGAATTAAATTTTATGTATTCGCTTTGTCAAGTAATGGCACGACCTTGATAGGAGTGTTAGGACCCTATCGTTTGGTTGCTTGTGTTTGGTCTTAGTCGGTCAAGTCCCTAGTTAGGGAACCGTCAGTTATGAAACCCTTGTATTTGCTTTTGATGTGTACAGTGGGATCCGCCTCAAAAAGGGATCATTATGTAATTATTGACCGAAGTGGTCATTGTATAGTGGTTGTGTTTGCCTAAATGGCAGAGATGTAAATAACATGAACCTTATGTAATCTTAACTTAATTAATTGCTAGAGGGGTCTTGCAGTTGAGCAGACCCGAAGATGTAGCCCTCTAGGGGTGAACTCCGAGATCATATCTGTGTTATGTGATGTTTTTTTTTTGTCTCTCATGTTTCATACTTAGAGCTAGCATGTATGGTTGCATTTTGTAAGTGTCTAATGAGAATTTAATGAAGTTATTTCTTGAATGCATGAATATAGTTATCTTGTTAAAAGTAGTAATTAGGGTCATAAAAGATTGTAAGTAAGATTATGGAAAGTATTTTGTTAATGATTAATGAAAAGAAGTAAGCATGGAAAGAAACTCACTAGGTACAATTATTGGATTAACTTGTCATAAAGCTTGTAATTTGAACGTAATGAATGGATAACAAATATTGGATTAACTGTCATAATATCTAAATTGGAAAGCTAATGGATGAAACCCATTTGGTTACTTACCGTATTATCTTAATAAACGAACATCGTCATGTTAGCTATAATTCCCTAAATTGGATGAATTTATTTAATTGGTTATGTTTTATTCTAACACAAATAATCCTCACCAACTTAGTTTATAAATTGGATGAACTCGAATTGGTTATCCACATTATAACCTTAATTTTTGAACTTCATCATAAAAGCTATAATTGAACTGAAAAGGAAGCACTCATTTAGTTGTTTATATCTTAACCATAGCAAATGTATTTCTTCATATTAACTTTATTTTAACTAAAATGAGTGAACTCATTAAGTTAGTTATATTTTAATCCTAATGGATGATCGTCACTATGTTACTTACATTTTTAATCCTTAACGAATGAATATCATCTTACTAGCTATATTTGTAATTAAAGGGATGAACTCATGTGGCTATATTACATTTTCACCTTAATGAATTGAACTCCATCTCTTAGTATTATTTTAACTTCAATGAATGAACTCTTTGGCTAATTACATTTTATCCTCTATAAATGAACTACGACTTATTAGTTGGTTATATTTAAAACCAAACGAAGGAACCTCGTTTTATTGTTTACATCTTAATTCTTAATGAATGAATTTCATCTTATTAGCCATACTTTTAACTATAAAGGATGATCTCATTTGTGGTTGGTTACTTTTAAACCTAAATGAATGAACTTTGTTATATTAGTCGCATTGTATCTAAAATGGATGGACTCGTCAAGTTAACCCTACTTAAACCTTAATGGGTGAATTCTTAAGCTAATTATGTTTTAAATTGCACTGAGTAAATATCCTCATGTTAGCCTCCTCTCCAATCAAAATAGATGAATGCTTCCTAAATTCTAAAATGTCTATTCATCGAACATAACATATCCATGTCTTAAGCATTAACTCGCAATTAAGATATCTAGCTTAAATGGATCAATTGTCACGAGTTGAGTTAGGTGTAAGGTCACGTAATCATGTTGGGAAACTCCTTAGGTTCGTTTAGTCTTCCGCTGTGTTATCTAAGCTTTAGATAACTCCAAATTATCTTAATGTTGTGACTTATTATTAACACTCTTAATTATTATTATATATAAAAAGAAAAAATATTTACACTCCATTTGAGTGTTTTTAACTTAAACCCTTTGGGGTTTCCTGGTTGGGCATTACAAAACATCAAAGTGATTTTTAGCTTTTGTATCAATCAACAATCTCAAATTTAAGCAAAAGCATTATCTTTTAGAGCTTATGCTCTAATCGACCATGCATATGCGTTGCTTTATGCATTTGCGCTATCCTATTGAACATAAGCACTAACAAACAAAACATAAGCGCTATCCTAAGCGTTTGTGCTAACATTCTATGCAAATGCGCTAACATATAGAGCATATGCGCTAAACAAAATTGCATATGTGTTAAACCAAACTGCAAAAGCGCTAATCTAAAATCGAAAAAATCAAAAATTTTAAAAATTCAAAAAAAAGTGCCTAAAACATGAAATTTTTAACGAAAACTTGAAAACAAAACTCGGGATAAGATATATACCGGATAACCACACTCGGCTGGCCGCTGATATCGCTGAACTCGCTCAAATCAATGACACTCCACTGGAATCACCATTTTGCCACCTCAGCAAGAATATTCTCTCCAAAAGCTGACAAGGATAACAATGAAGTTAAAATTAGCCTTGGTTAATTTTATATTTACTATTTGAAGAGTAATTAATTTCAAAAATGGGGCAATTTAATTTTTTTTTACAAATGAATTTAATTGACTGAAATTTTTATCACATTATCATGAGATTAATCATTCAAACTAAAATTTTCGACAATTTCATGATCAATCTCCTGAGGGGGCACACAATCAGGATTTTCAATCTCTATCAAGCGCATTATCAAGAATTGATTTAATCTTTGAAACAATGTTATCTCGACATCATTTTAAAGAGGGGCAAAATGTATACACTTAAAAATCGGCTATGAGCAATTAAATAAATATTTTATATTTATTTAATAATTATTCGTCTATTAAATAGTTAATTTGAAAAGATTAGTTTATTTAATTCATTTCGTGTCTTTCTATTAATTAATATTTTATTAATTAATTCATCTATCTTATTCCTCTAATTTAATTAAATATCTAATATTTAATTATTCCTTCTAACCAAGTTAATTAAATATCTAATATTTAATTATCTCCTCCAAACAATTAAATATTTAATATTTAATAGTTATTCTCCTATCCTATAGTCTCAAATATTAAATAATTCCTAAATTATTTAATCTCTTTTCCAACTCATCCCTCCATCTCCACTTCATCTTACCTTTGCCAACTCATCAAACATGTGGCTAAGGAAATTAATATTTCTTGATATTAATTCATGATTTATCTCCAACTTCCAAATTCAATGAAAATTGTGTACGTACACATATTTCATAACCATTTCCTATATTCTCTCCAACACCCCCTACATCTTAGGAAGGACTTGAGTCCACTTGTCCTCTCATGCCTAAATTTCCTCCAACCATCCCTAGATTCTCTCAATCAGCAACCCAGTCAAGGTGAGATGAGTGACACTTGTCTTCTCCTTCCCACTTTCTCTCAACCTTCACCTTTGCTCATAGCCATTCAAATCTATAGATCTGATTATGACCGTTGATTTGAGCCACATCATCTTATCCTCTCAAAATCTATAAAATCAAGAGCTTCAGTTGAGAGAGTGAATCTTCAAGTTAGTCTTCAAAATATTTTTCAATCAATCATATGTATCCGTGAGTTTTTGAAGCAAATAGCAAATAGCATTTTAGCAATATAATCATATAGCATTATCATTTTAGCATAATCATGTAGCTTTGCATATCATACAATCAGTTAACTACAAGTTATCAGTCCATTTTTCATATGCCATCTTGGAAGCCAACAGTGCATTGTTTGAGAGCACACCATCTGCAACCAGGAACAATGGAGTTAGGACACAATGAGACATAAGCCATGAAGGTAAAATAATGATTTATTTTAGTATGTATTTCATGTAGTTTCATTGGTGGATTTTGGATTTCCTGTATGCGTTTCCATTGTATTTTATGAAACTAACTTATTACAGGTAATATTCTAAGGATGAAATTCAAGCTCACACAACCATTATTTCACATTGTTATGAATTGAATTCCCATTTGTAGATGTGCTCTATTGAATTGGATAAATGATGAGTTTACATGTCAATATTGATGAACATAAATATTTGGATGCCAGTATTTTTTGTTGCAATAGGAACTATGGATTAAATGGTGTGCTCTTTTTTAAAGGTGAGAAAATGTTTGAGAGCTAAGATCTTAGAGCTACACTTGAAGAATTTTTTTAAAGAAAAATCTAGTGTGATTTTGCATGAAGTGAGAATGGTATTAGGGGATACATTTATGGTTTTGACACATAAACATAGGGTTAACTCTAACAGTGCTTCAATGTTTGTTACACTGATATTAGATCTTGGTGAAGGTAAGGTTTATATTATATAGAAACACTAATTAGGCCAAGGTGGTATGAAAATTATGGACAATGTGGTGTTGGGTTTGGGGTTTCATCCTAACCTAGGCTCTTGATCGAATATTCTCCTTAATTACAACAAATCATTGGTTCCATTTATCATCAAAGTGATTGGCAAAAAGGGGGATGTTTGTAAGTAGAAAGCAAGATGGGGGCTAATTTTTTTGAAAGTTATTGTTGTGGTGTTAATTGTTGGAAGTGTGAACCATATTTTGCCATGAAATCAAAGGTCTTTGACCCAAACAAGGATAATGAAGAAACTATAAGAAAATGGTAATTTTTTTTAATCTAGTATCACAATATAGTTAGATTGGATTGTTTAATAGAATTTGTATAAAAACTAATGAAGAATTTTTCAGGCATTACTATGGAGTTTCCATTTTGATCTTTGTACATTTTACCTTTCTAATTAATAAATGGGGTACGAATCATTTCACTAATCAGAAAAACAATTAAAGGTTATAAATTTCAAATTTAAAAGCTAGATGAAATTGGAAGATTCCTAGTGATACAATGTTTTTATTTTTCCAAAAAAATTAACAATTGTTGCACTTTTTTGAAAGGGGTATTATATAATGTAGAATTATTTTCATTTGTAAGGGTTGGGATTTTTTTTGACTTGTGAAGAAATAATACTATAACCCTTTTTAAAGGGTAATAGGAGTCTAAAAACTATGTTGCAACACCAATACTAGAATGATTTTTCTCTATAATAATGGTATGGATGCAAACTTTTGAATGTAATTGTCTCCTACAAAATATTGCATGTTATTTTCAAGAACATTATTGCAAATAGTGTACAAACCTAGGTATGCCTGAATCAAGGAGAAGAATATTGATGTGTGGAAGGACTTCTTGGACTTCATTATAGATAAGGAATGGGTCCAATTGGTATTGAGTCACTTACACAACAAAAAATTGTACCTATATAAACCACATCACATCACAAAGGAGGCCATCCAGGCTGTTAGTATGTTACTAGTGCAAGGAGCAATTACACCAAAGAAAGGGATACCAAATTCAAAGTTCCAAAAGCTTACTAGAGATGCATTTGATGGAAGGAGTCTGGATATCAATAGGATCACAAATCTAGTAGTAGAATATGCAACAAAGGTGATATCATACAAAATTTAGTTCACTAACCAATAATTATCCACCACAGTAGTCACAATCCAAACTATATATCCATTGATCATTAAGGGTAAAGACTTTAGCCTATTTCAAGTCCTCAAAACAAAGTTGTTGGAGAATGCATCCTACACCAAGAAAACAAGGTATCAATTTTGATATAAAAATTTGTTGATTCATCTTGCCTTTTACTTTATGAATGAGTTGCCCCCACTATGCCAAAAAAGTATGGGATACAAATAGATATGTGGTAGAAAAATCCAAGAGAATGTTGGAATTTTCTAAACCTAATACCAATACATAAGTATTTGGCATGGGATTCTACAAGGAAATGCAAGACCGATGGAGAATCTTGAATGACGTAGTCTAGAAATACCTGGACACCATAGTATTTTGGGTAGATAAAGATTTCATTATAATGGATGCCATTGAGCCTCATGCTGCATTGATACCACCATTGACATATGAGGTATTGGAGGAATAAGTGGAGTCCTATGAGCCACAATTGTTGAGCCTACCAAAGGACCCAAAATCAAAGAAAAACCCTATGGAGGAGTATATGAAATCAATAGCCAAACAAAAATCAACAAAATAATTGGAAAAGAAAAGACCAACGCAACACAAGGAATGGGGGACACTAAAAAGGAGTCCACTGAGGAAGAAGAGTCAAAGGAACCAAAAGAAGAAACCTGACCCACCCCTAGAAGAAGGTTTGGGAGATTGCATACAACAAATCCTACAACACCCACACAAGCAGAAAGCGGCGAACAAATCAAAAGGAAATTATCCACAACACTAGAGAGAGGAGTCATTAGAACAAGAGGTGATAGAAGACCAACTTTGGATGAATGTGGAAGAGAAGAAACCCCAAAGAAAATAACAAGCACATAGAGATGTAGAACCAAATATAGACACTAAGGAGGAGATAGAGATAATACCAGAGGAGGCTATCAAACTAGAAAGCACATCAACATTAAAATAAATCCCTCTTCTAAATGAAGATTAATTGTAAAGTGTCCTATATGAGAAAAGGCTTTCTGTTAATACACTAGAGAAGTACCCTATAATGGGCTCTCCTAACAAGATGGCTACATTGAAAGCATTGATTGGATACATGATGGAAAATAATATTACTTCATTAGTAGACTATCAAACCCTCAAACTATTGCATTTAAGCTTCAGAGAGAAAAGGAAACCTAGGAAGAGAAGTTGATCACCCCAACTATCTCATCTCCACAATGGCAGAAGCTCAAAGAGATAGAAACCAAGGAGCTCCAAACAAAGGAAATAATATAGACAAACTAATGTTGAAGAAACTAGAGGCTACCTAATGGGTGCAATAAAAAGTAACAGAGGCTACAATAAAAGCATGCAATCAATTGCACAAGGAAGAAGCAAAATATAAATAAATTAAAGTAGATAAACTCCCCACCTCTTTGGATTGATACACCTCCTACATATGCAGTCTCCCCAATGGAGTGTATCAAAGGCTTCATGGAAAAACAACAAAAGATACAACCAGTGGCATTGTCAAAATTACTTCATCCACCATTGGCCGGGTCACGAATATATATAGGGAGCATATCTCACATGCAAAAGTTTCAATTGGGGGATATCTTTCATTAGAAGGCTCGGGATGAGATTCTAAAGTAACATGTGAAAAATACAAAGTAGATAGAGGATGTATTAAAGGACATACAAGGCAAGTACCCTCACCTTAAAGGGGACCCTTCAAAGTTAGCTCTGGTACAATTGAGGACATTAATAGAACTACTCCAAGATCTAGCCCTACAAAAGGGTAAACTTAAACAAGAAGTGCAAACATAATTTCAAAAGACATATATGGATGAGGAGAGGAAAAGATGTTTCATAGCTTGCTCTACATTAGAAAGTCATATCAATACAATGAAGAGCACAACGATAGAAATTAATCAACTCTATTAGTATTGTTTGAAGTGGCCAACCATTGTGGCCCTTATCAAGGCTCAAATGGACAATATAGGATTCTATATCCTTCATGTATCACATTATTATGATGCCTTGAAAGATATGAATGGACAAGAGAGAAGCAATTGAAGACTTTTACAATCAATAACAATAGGTCTGAGAGAAAAGAGATAAATCCTAGAAAAGATTTTGACAATTAAGAGAGTTGATCGGCCTACGGTTAGACCACATCACCGAGATACTACAAGAAGCTCAAAATTTTGAGAAAACTATAAAAATACCAACTATGCTTCTAGAAGCTGAAAAGTAGATTGTCCAATTACACATTCATATTAATCAACTTCAATCGGTGAACAAGTAGCAAGATAATTTCAATTATATTTAAGACATCTATAAGGACATCCGTCCATTGAAGCCATCTTGACTTGAGGATATGTCAAAGTTTTGAAGATGAGATGATGTTGGTAGGGAAATAGGGCATAGAGACAAATTCAAAGAAGTTGCCACATCTTACTGCAAGAAGTCTTCAAAATACGAACTTTGGAGTATAGAAAATAGTCTAGCAATACTATCTAAGAGCCACTCCCCTATTGTAAATATAAGTATATAGTGAGATCCATTCACCAGTAGTAAGAGATAGTAAGGTGAAGTAATGGTGAATATAAAGAGGTTAATTTATGACTGTAAGGAGATATAAGGATATGTAATAAATGCCAATTGAATATCATGAATACAAATACTTTCGAATTTTGATCTATTATGCACGTATGATGTTATTATTCTTATTGATAGTTAATCTTAGGTATGCATATAATTTTGTATTGTCTCAATATGATTGAGTTTGAGGTGTTGCCTCAGTATGATTGAGTATGGGGTAGAAGACTACAACACCAAAAATACTTAGGGTACAAAACTTCAGTTTGCATCCCTCAATTTTGTTGTTGATAGGTGTCATAAGTAACTCCCAAGTGTCTTTCATGAAACATTAATTACTTCTTACTATTAGAGAGTTCAGATAACTAGAAGACAATTAAGAGGGGGGGGGGGGGGGGGTGAATCAGTTGTCATAGATTACAAGAACATTTAGCAATTAAAAATTTAATACCGGAACCCAAAATATTAATACCAAAATAGCAGATAAACCAATTAAGCATAAAAAATAATCACAAAATAAAAGTCATCCACTCAACACCAAGATTTGTACGTGGAAAACTAGGTAAAGGGAAAAACCACAGTGGGAAGCCTACCCACAGTTAGATAATACTTCTTCCATAAGTATGTGAATTAAAATGAAGGGGCTTGCACTTGTAGGAAGGCCAACAACCTAGAGCACACTTCTCATCACAAAAGGAGCCTCACTGACTACATATAAATCCAGACTACAATCCAGAGAAGCGTTGAACTGCAAAAGATAGCATCTCCTATGCTAGAGTACAGTTTTGGTTAAGCTCAATACCAGAGGACTAAATCCTCTTACATAAACCCAATTCGATCTCCAATGATCGACCAACTCCTCTGCTTGAATGATATTACATTATTTACACATTACATTCATTGATCATGACCTCTTACATTAACCATGATGATCTACAATGAGATCTTAAATCTTATTTATACAAACCCTCGACCATAAACAATCAGGTCAGCCACCAGACAATAAACCGAATACATAATTACAAACCATGTCGGTCTTAGACTAAAAAAATAATATCCAACACATAAAACATTCCAGAAATACAACAATAGGTCCTATCCACATGTTACATTAATATCGGTCCATAACCTAGATCAACCGGGACCAAGTATAGGTCCACATGCTTCAGCAATGATCTCCAACCGCCAAGTCTTGAACATGATCACTAACAACATCCTGAAACTCCATCAGAAGCTGCACCAATACCACATGCAATTCATCAAACATCTCCACCAAAAGCTTTGCTGGTGAAACCCTCACCGGAACCAGAAACCAATCTTCTAAGGAAGCAGGATAGCATCCAATCACTAGACCAAAACAAACTGACCAAATATGAGTACAAGTATCATGAACAAGCCAATTCTATCACCAAATTATATCAGAGTCTATCGGATCATGCCGAATCCAAGTTAACCAGAAACCACTCAACTTGTCGGGACCGGAAAGGTGTCGGTAAAGCATCCAAACAACTAGTGTTGACATCAATGACAAAACATCAATGCAACACATACTCAATTCCACCAAATGGTCAACACTTACAAAATACTATTATTAGTTGGTTAAAGATTCTCTTACAAGTACACTACTTAAACCCTTATTAAATGCTCTTATATATGCCATAGACTCTCTTATGCATCTTAGAATGTCATAGATGCTTTTAATTTTTTTACATGGCATAGATACTCTCTCAAACAAGTCATAATACAATTACCAAGTGGCATACGATAATCTCACAGACTCTTCAAATTTGTTAGATAGTTCAAATAATCTAAAGACAACTGAGAGAGAGGGGGGGGGGTGAATCAGTTGTCACTAGATTACCGGAACCTTAAAGCAATTAAAACTTTAATACCAAAACCCAATAGATCAATATCAAAATGCATAAACCAATTACCAAAATACCAGATATACTAATTAAGCACAAGCAACAATTAGAAAATAAATACCATCCACATGACACCAAGATTTGTACATGGAAAACCCGGTAAAGGGAAAAGTCACGGTGGGAAGCCTACCCACAGTCAGATAATACTTCTGCAGTAAGTATGTGATTACAAATGAGGGGCCTACACTTGCAGGAAGGCCAACAACCTAGAGCACATTGCTCATTACGAAAGGAGTCTCACTGACTACATAAGAATCCAGACTACAATCCTAAAGAGAAAATGAACTGCAATGATAGAATCTCCTATGCCAGAGTACAGTTCCAGTTAAGCTCAATACTGGAGACTAAATCCTCTTACATAAACCCAAATCGATCACCAATGATTGACCAAATCCTCTGCATGAATGATTATTACATTATTTTCTCCTTACATATCCATACATTATCCCTTACATATCTAATCTACAATGAGATCTTACATCATATCGATACAAACCCTCAACCATAAACAATAAGGTTGGCCACCAGACAATAAAGCAATTACATAATTACAAAACATGTCGGCCTGAGACCAAACAAATAATATCCAACCCATAAGACATCCCGGAAACACATCGAGAAGTCCAAACAACACGTTACATTAAGCCGGTCCATAACCTAGATAGTACTGGACCCAATTTAGGTCCACACATGCTAAAGCAATGATCCCAATCAGCCAAGTCTTGAACATGATCACCATCAACATCCTGAATCTCTACTAGAAGCCACACCAACACCACTTATGCAAAATATCAAAAGATCTTCAACAAAGCTCTGTCGATGAAACCCTCACTGGATCAACAAACCAAGCTTACCAACATACATGATAGCATCCGATCACCAAATCAAAACCAACTGACTAAACATGAATCTAAGTAGCATGAATAGCAGATCTAAGTCAATTCCATAAGCTAAAACATACCATAGCATACCAGATCATCATGATCTAACCAACCAAAAACCAAACATCCTACCGGGACCAGAAGGATATCGATAAAGCAACCAAAATAGCTAGTGTTGACATCAATGACAAAACATCAATGCAACACATAATCAGTTCCTCCAAATGGCCAACAAAATTATGGTGTCCCTTTCCATTAACATCCATCAAGTATCAATTTAAAATATAACATGCCTAGCTAGCTAACATCACAATAACATCTTGAAATATTATTGCAAGGATTTACAAGGTATACAACACACATAATCATAACATATCTCATGATTACAGTCTTATACTACTTATAATCTCATATGATACTTATTACTTTGTGTTATGATCCTAGTTACATCTCATGATTACAGTCTTATACTACTTATCATCTCTTGATCTTATGATTATGTCATTTCAATATCTAATTATGAGCGTACACTTTCTTATCATGCTTCTAGAACTAACCATATTGCCCATATTGGGAGAAATCACCTTTACATAATCTTCATGATCATATCTTAGGTATGTATCTATGTGATTATCTGGTGACACATTCACCTGTTATGCTTATCATAACATTGTTTAGACATGAAGAGCCACCTTTATCTTATATGTTAATTCAGTAACTATACATTAATTGTGATCCTCCCTATGCCCATTACATTATTTGTGCATCATCACATTATCTTACTCATGTGGGGGCAATCAATTCAACATGTGATTGCATGAACTTACCATATTCTAAGAGCCAACTTACCAAACTAGGGGCATAATGCATTATGCCTTCTCTATCGAATTATGTGCTTCCATGTCCCAAGTATGTTCTACAAGTCACACTAGGGATATCATAGCCTTTGCCACACTTCAATTGCATGGAAATCTCTAATACATCATGTATGGATATTTTTAGTACTAGTAGGGTCTAATTGCCCACCTATTCAATGTGTCTATGCTCTTGGATGCCACATTGGTGGCATATAGTAGCCTAATAGCCTATGTACTTAGGTATTTCTAGTCATTGAAGGCCACATCATCATTATTCATCTACCTATATTAGGAACAAATTTTTAGACCTTAGTGATCATTCCCAACCCATGTTCTTACCATGCTTATGATTCAATATGTTTCACTTGCTTGTTATATGATGCATTTATTACATTTATCACTTTACATGATCTAATGCTTACTTACATTTACATTTACATTTCATGTAATGGTTTTCCCTATGCTCTAATTCCTTGTATTTGATGGATACAATCAATTGAATGGGGGGTGTATTCCATCATGTTGTGACCTAATCACACATACCCCCCTTCCAAATGGGGACCCCCTAATTTTATGTCCACTTGGTCTTTTGGTTTTGGTATTTTGAATAGTCTGACAACAATTTCTTTGATTTCCCCAAGTCTCCAAGTGTTTTGCTGAAATTTGGCTAAGTCTGCAAGTGTTTTAGTGAAATTTCATGAAGTTTAGAAGCATGCATTGTCTATTTTAGGGTTTTTATCCTCTAGACTTAGAAATGAAGTCATAAATTAGAGCATGGTAAAATCTGAGCTAAGCATTGAAAAGAGAATCTTTCAAGGAAGCTACCAGTGAAATTTGAGCTACTTATGAGAACTTACTATTTTTAATAGGTTTCACTATGGCCCGGATTGGCCTAATTTTGCATTTAAACAAACTTACTTTTTTAGCAGTGTCTTATTTTAGTCTCATTGTGTTCTTGTTTGCCCTAATTCGGTGCTAGGAAGAACTTACTATTTATAGTAAGTCTATTTTTGGAATATCTATCCTTGGCAACTGGAAAAGCACTAACTGCAGAATTATCTTGAGTATCCAATTCTAAATTCAGAAAAGTTAAAGAGCAAGCAAGTGATCAAATTATGACTGTTTGGAAATCCTCCTCGAAAAGACAAGGCATGAAGAAACCTATCTTGGGCATATTTCCCAAGAAGTGGAGGAATTTTACTCTTCTCCAAACATCCTTCTCCTACCTTCAATTGCACCCAAATAGGCTCCTTGGGTGCATTTCCCAAAGACAGGAGGATTCTACCAAATTCTAGAAATTTTTTCACTAGGCCTCTAGAGCGCTTTTTCAGCCTCCTTGTGTGCATTTACTAAAGAGAGGAGGATTTTCCTTAAGGAATAAAATCCTCCCTGACCCCTCTAATCTGCCCAGGCAGGCTCTTGGGGTGCAAATTCCTAGTGGAGGAGGATTATTCCTCTTGTGCATAATTCCTCCTCCAGGGCTAAAATTGCCCTTGCATGGAGATGGTCTTGGAAATTGTGAAAATGGATAAGTATGAAGAAATTATTCCTTCACATCATGAATACACGCAGGTTCGCATAATACCATGGAAATGGTTGAAATATCAAAAGCATGGAAAATCCTTTAGCACTTCCATAATGACCCCAAGATAAAAGGATACATGTGAAAGGCAAGTTGATAGCATGCAAAATGAAATATTTCTCATTAATAAAGCATAACTCAAGACATTATGGAAGTCCCTATTTTTGAAGTCAAGTATGATGAGTGGGGTCCATCATAACAATAAGTCATATCCTTCATATTATGGTAACACTAGTGTGATGGGAATGGTATCAATGCAGTTGCTAAATTCATCCTGATGCCAACTTAGCAACTTGGTAGACAAATTTACTATTTAAACAAGGCTTAAGATTTCATTCTTCACATCACATTTTGGGAGAAATTGAAGCAAAAGCAAGGCATGGGAAGTGACTAAGACATGGTTTTTCTTTATTGAAGAATTCATATCTTTAGAGGGTTTTATTCCAAGTCTGGAATATGCAATGTGGAATTCTTTCCTTTGTGAATTCCAAAATTTCCCTATCTTTTAAATTCAATGTTAATTATTTTGTTTTGTAAGAATGGCAGAGTCCAACAAGGTGGCAAACACTTCAAGATAGACATAGCTCAAGAACAAACAAAAAGGATTCCTCCCCGAGTCAAAGATTATTTCAAAGTGGAGGGAAGTCATTAACACCAACTTAATAACATTCAAGTTGTAAGAATTTAGAAAAGGATATTTGGTTGCGATGGACATCCCCCGTCAGCTACCACCAAGAAGATAGTTAGAAGCAAAATTATGGCAACTGCTAGTTTCCCTCCTGCCATCCAATACTCGAAGCTGATAAATTGTGCAAAACACTATGACATTGAGAGAAGAGAAATTATGGCACCTGATGATAGACTCTTAACAATTCTCACCACTGAGGCTTTTGGAATCCCCGCATTCCAATCCATGATGTTCAAGACCAAGGAAAGAGAGACTATGATCTATGACTTTGGCATAGAGAGATGTGCTAGAATTGTCGACAAAAAGTGGATGCAAAATCCAAAGCCTCACAATTTAAATATGCTTAAGCAGCTCACCAACATGGACTTCAAACAAGTGTATGGTGATCTTGTGTTGATGATGAGCCGGATTACAGGATGTACACAAGCATACATCTTTAAGTATTAGATGTTTTACTTTATTGAAGAAGTGATGCATGCAATAAAGATGGTAGATTGGGAAAGAATAATTAGCAACAATATGGATGAATAAATGAGGAATTTGAAGCAGTCCCAGTCCTTCTAAATGAGCTCATATATTGTCTACATTTTGGCTAGAAAGGGAAAGTTCAGCAGATTATCAGGCAAACCACCCATGGAATGTGGTCCAGGATAATTTAAAGTCCACGAGGGCTATCCACAGTTGCACCTGTACAACACTATTTCTTTCAAGAAATCAAGTGTCACCTTCACCATGCCCATTGTTTGATCCTTACAAGGAGGTGTTCACACAATTTTGTCACAAGAAGCGAGGAAGTTGGTAAAAAAATATGGGGTTTGGTACATTCAAATTCTAAGATTTACTTACATACGATTCCAAGGATCCTCTTCCTAGCTCTATAGACTCCCAAGATATCCAATAGATAAAATGGTGTTCTTGGAAATAACAAGACAACTGATTGCCTATGATAAGATTTAGAAAAAGAAGAAGAAGGGCAGGATCAAATTTTTTATTGTCACGTGAGATTTTGTTGAATTATGCCCATCATTGGCAGTAGCAAAGAAGTCATTAGATGAACTGCTATTCTACCACCTCGCACCTCACATTGTAGTATTGTATTGTTATTTGTATGATAAGATAAGAATGGTGGCTATCATGAGGCACAATCATTGGATACAACTAGAGGATTATTGGGCTAACACCAAGGACAATTACATGATAAAAAAAAAAATTGTTTTGTAGATTTCTTTTTAGTTGATAAGAATATGTGAAATCATCCAAATGCCAGATCAGGTAGAAGAATATGTGAACACTATTCACCTTGATTGTGAAAAGAAGAAAGATAAGCCAATCCAACCACCCAACTGGCCAGAACAAAAAATTGATGATCTAGATACCATAATTTTGCTAGTTATGAAATTCATGAGCCACTAGTTTGAACATCATATCAATAAGTTGAAGGCAAAGAATTCCTGCCTGACTTACAATTTCATGGGAGAGTTAAAATCCCAAGATGAGGATACTAAAGGGTAATCGAGAGCTTAGAGCAGAGAAGAGGCAATTACACAAGAAAGGACATAATGTGGAAAGGAGAAACGTGTTCCCATAGATTCGCAAATACGGAAAAGGCAAGACGTTCCAAGGGAGGAACCACAAAAGAAGAGGCAAAGGTTAGAACAAGCATAGTCACTTGACATCTCCTCAAGTGTACATGCATTTGATATCTTCACTAGAAAAGTAGCAAGAAGTCAGCTCTAGGAAAAGGCCTAGGATATCTCATAGGCACATGTTATACTCAATATCAATGCTTTCTGAAGGCCTATTTAACAGAGGAATGATGAACAAAAAATTCATCTAGATACAACACAACATATTCAGTATTTTTCCAGAGAAACAACAGTGGGAGACTTAGGATGCCTTGAGGAGGTAACATAGGAGCATGAGTATGTAGAGACACATTATCAATTGGTAACTGCTCTAGATTGGCTAAGAGAAAGAATGAGGAAAGAGCCAAAGGAATAAATGGATCCTACACTCAAAATTAAATAATTTATAAGCTAGATAAACAAACCAGTGGAAAAGGAGGTTGCAAAGAAATTCTCTAAAGATACTGGAGATGAGCTGGGATTTATAACATTGCATGTGGTAGTTCCCTAGGTTGACAAAGATAGAAATGAGATCACTCGAGATGAGTATGACATTATATAAATTGATGTAGGGCATGCTACCAAGGAACAAGTGATAGAGGACTTTGATGACTCCTCTTTGGCACTAAAAGAGTGGATGAAAAATGTGGAAGACACAAATAGGAAGTTGAAGAGTGAAAAAAAAGCTTTATGTGAATATGTATGACGCTTAATGCATCCGTTCAGAGAGGAAGATCAGACTTGTGTTCCTCCCTCTTCTATTCCAACGAATCCGTGGATGGACTTGAAGAGATAACAAAAATCTCCCAATATTCTAAGTAATGGGTAGAGAGCATCTTCACTACATCAGTATCAGTTATATTCATTTAAGATATCTAAATTTTATTGGAGAATCTTGGCTATCCTTGGTGGATTTGAAAGTGTGGACTGGTCATGGGAGGATACACATATCTATTAGGACTTGACTATTCCACATCTCGAGGAACTAATGGAAATCCCTAGGAAGTCGTTAATACATGGATAAGTCATTAGAGAAAATGAAGCATATGACTTCCCTCAATGATTCTATGCAATAAGTACTGGGAAGGAATTCTTTGGAAGATCTAATATGGAGTATGCTCTATTGAGGATATGGGTCAAAAAACTCAAGAGGAAATCCTCAATATTATCAAGGGATTGTTTGAAAAAAGACTAATCGACGAGGAGCTAATAGTGTATAACCTGAAGGACATATTGCATGAATTCTTCTTCATGCAATCCTTCTCGAAAGGATATATGCAAAATGTTTCCTTATTCTCAAGCATAATGTGCAAGACTCAAGAGACAATTCCAGCATGGGAGAAGGTTTTCTCTAAGTGTGAAAAGGATATTGCTATTTTAGAATATAATTTGGAAACTATGCCAAGTGTCTCCATAGGAGAGCTCAAGGTTGTCATGACTAGGTTCATCACATTCACCGTTGGAGACATAGATAATGGCCGTCCTATTTTGGACAAGAATCTATTAAATCAATGATGGAGTGATGGGTCATTTAATGCATAGTGGGCGCTTTGATGGAGAAATGATTCATTTAATGCAAGGTGGACGCTTTATTTGGGAGTGATGGATCATTTAATGCAAAATGGGCATGATTCCTCATTTATTACCATGCCCACAACTTGGCACCACATATGTTCATTTTTGGTCAAAATCTAAATTGGGTTTTACATGGATAGATCTTATGTCAATGTAATCTAGACCATCCATATTCATTTTGGGGCCTATAAAAGGATTCACCCCTTCATTTGTAAACAAGGGAAAAAATTTAAAATATTTTTTCTATAAACTATCAAGATAATAAGAGTAATACATTGGATTTTTGTGTTTACTTGTGTTATTTTGAAGTTTTCATGGTTTCTCTTCCTCAAGAAGTTAGATTTGTTTTTGAGTAGTTAGATGAATGAGATAGATAACTTTGTTTCATGGTGAGATCATTCGCTCATACCTTTTGCAAATAGATGATCTCTATTTGCAGTGCAAGGTGTTACTGAACTTCGTAAACATGTATGTTTAACTTCAATTATCAATTGAATATTATTCGTCTTGATGATATTCATTGATAATATGAAATTATTTTTCATAACCCTTGAAGATTGTACCTACCTTTGTGTGGTTGTCTGAAGTTGGTGAAACAAAATATGGTCAATTTCGCTTGAGCTTTTGTTGTCTTTTGAGTCCTTCAGATTAGATTAGAACCTCTCTAAACCCTTTCCTATTTATTTTTTGCATATTTCATTGAGAAAATATTCCAAAAACATATATAATTTTTAAATCATTTGCTATACTTCCTTGATGTCTAAATTTTTAAAGTCTCCTTAAGGATTGTTCCATTTTACAAAAAGTCCCCCTCGGATTACTAGCAAGTATCAAGCCAAACAAACTCATATCCATCACTAACTCGAAAGTTTGTAGTCAGAACCTTGGAATCGCTTGTATAATTTTTCTCAAGAGAGGACAAAGTGACAATTGGAAACTTTATTTTTTGTTGGTGTTGTGTCAACTTAAGTTGAACTCATTAGAAAAAACCTGCAACTTGTTAGTTCATCATGAAATATAAAAAGCTACAGGAACTCAAGCTTCAACCAATGAAACAAAGTAAAATAACAAAATATCAAAGATTATACCTTTTTATCCTTATGTCTCATTGTGTCCTATCCCCATAGTTCTTGGTTCCAAATTGATGTTTCTCCCAGACAAGCACTATTTAGCTTCCAAGATGGCACATGAAGAATGGATAGATAACTGGTTGTTGATTGATGATTACTAAATGATATGCTAAATGATATTAAGCTAATATGCAAAGATGATGATATTCTATGATAAAACTCCTAAAATGCTAAATTAATTCAAACTCAAAATTCATAGATGCAAAATGAAGACTCCTAGATTCACTACGAGATTAGTTATTAGTTTAAAAAATGGTTTAGGAGACCTCTATTTATAGATTTTTGAGAGGATAAGCTTAGGTGGCGGAGATCAATGACCCTAATTAAATCTTTCAATTTGGATGGCTATGGAATAAGAGGTTGAGATGTGAGAGATAAAGGTGGAAGATGTTCCTCCTACACCTGCAGGATGGAGGAAAAGGAAGAAGGAGAAGCCAAGTGTAAGAAGGCTCACCTTGACTGAGGATGAAGACTTGAGAGAATATAAGATAGTTGGAGAAGATTTAGGGATATGAGGACAAGTGGACTCAACTCCCTCCAAAGTTGTAGGAAGGTTGGAGAAAATATAGGAAAGTTGAGAAATGTGTGTACGTACACATTCTTTGGTTTATGATTTGGAAGTTGAAGATAAATGATGTATTAATATTTAAAAATATTAATATCTTTAGCCACATGATTGATGAGTTGGCAAAAGAGGAAGTGATGTGGAGATGAGATGAGTTGGAAAAGGAGATTAAATAATTAAGAAATTATTTAATTAATGAGACTATAGGATAGTGGATGGGAGATAACTAAATATTAGATATTTAATTAATTGGTTTAGAAGAAAGGGATTAATGAATTAATTAATAAAATGTTTCAATTTAATTAATTAATAGAAGAATATAAATGAAAGCGAATTAAATAAATTAATCTTTTCAAATTAATTATTTAATAGAGAAATTAAAATGAAATAAATATAAAATATTTATTTAATTATTCATAGCCAATTTTTGAGTGTATACATTTTGCCCCTCTTTGAAATGATGTTGAGACAACATTATTTCAAAGATTAAATCAAGTCTTGATACTGCCCCTATCAGTGATAAAATCCTGATTGTGTGCCCCCTCGGGAGATTGATCATGAAATTATTGAAAGATTTTGATTGAGCGATTAATCTCATGATAAAATGATGAAAATATTTGATTAAATAGATCTTTTAATTAAATTCCTTTTGAAAAAGAAATAAAATTGCCCCACTTTAGAAAAATTAATTACCCTTCTAAAAAAAATCAAAAAGGTAATTATATAATAAACCATGGGCCCATTTTTATCCTCACTTGTAAATTGTCTTGTTTGAAAATTTGGAGAAGTTTACTAGGAGTTGAGCTAGCAAGATGGTGATCCTATATGAGAACCACAGATTTGAGTGTGTTCGTCGATATTAGTGACTTATTGAATATGGCGAACCAGTGAGTGGCCTATCTTGAGCTTTGTTCTTGATTCTCCGCATAAATTTTTGTGATTTCTAAATGTTTTAGGGTTCGTTTGATTTTTTTTTCTGACTTTCCTGCTTTTGTTTGTTAGGTTAGCGCTTTTATGCATTAGGTTAGTTCTTTTACTCGTTTCACACATTCACGCTATTTGTCCATGCATATGTCATCCCAGTTAGCGCTTTTTCTAGGGTTGCGCTTTTGCACATTTGGGTCACGCATATGTTATATAGGTTATCACTTTCACTTTGGTTTGCACCTTTGTATAGTTTGGTTGCGCATTTGTTATATAGGTTACCACTTTTTCTTTGTTTTGCGCTCGTGCACATTTGGGTCACGCATTTGTTATAATGCACAGTGCTTTTGTTTTGTTTTTAGGACTTTGATTGATCCAATGATTAAATCCACTTTTATTGCCTTTGATTTTATGTTTGATTCTTCAATTTGATAGATTGATGTTTAATTGATAGATAGATTGCTGATTGATAAACAATTTGATTGCTTGATAGATGTTTTGATAGATACAATAGCTATTTGTTGAAATCATGATTTATGGTTTGATATGAGCTCTAAGAGACCGATTTTGTCTCTGATGAACAACTTGATATATCACTTGAACTCATGTTGATCACTTGATTGATACCGTGATTTTCTTGATAGATAAGATTTGCTTGAATTGTTTGATTGATAGGATAGATGATTGATAGACAAACTTGTCTGATTAAACATGAGAAACTTGATGTTCTCCAGTGTTGGGAGAAATTACCGACAATGCGCCACTTAGTTCCAGAGTTGTCTTAGGTTGAGGTGAGACACATTGATTCTTGTGGTCTTCGTCACCACCTATACATGCCATAAATTATGAATAATAGGGGTTTACTTACAACTTTAGCAGAGAGATGGCATAGTGAACATAACACATTTCATGTGCCTACAGGTGAGATCAGTGTTATACTAGAGGATGTCTACAGGATTTTACGCATCCCTATCACTGGAGAGCTTGTCTTGTATGATTATTAGGACATAGGAGGCACTGAGGCACTTAGGACTATTTTTGGAGATGATACCTTTGATGATGGAGAGCTTAGATGGGAAGATATGATCATGCGATATGAGACTCTCCTAGTTGTGCTTGTTGGTTTGATTGGTGGATTCCTCTGCTCGGATAGGAGGTCACAAGGGTTTGCTATCGGATGGGGTAGTATTATTCAAAGAATGATGGAGCATATGACTCATCATGTGTGGGGTGTGTGTATGTTGGCACATTTATATCATGATTTGCATCAAGTTGTGTATGATGGCGACACGAGTCTTTCTACTGGATGCATGCTCCTATAGATTTGGTGTTGGGAGCATATATCTGTCACACAACCAATGCATGATAGAGTTCGAGGAGACAGAAATCCATTTGTTTACTTGTATAGAGGTTTCATTACTTAGCATAAGCTGGGTAAGCTAGAGTATTGGAGATGGGTCATTGATTATATGGACTTTATTATTTGGCGGCCATATGTACAGTGCGAACCTTGGTTAGAGGATACTCATGTTACCATTGATCTTGTAGAGCAGGCACTTGATCGGTCGTACTCCTTTCATCATTGAGAGACAATTATTTGGTCAAATTTTGAGACAGTTTTGGATTATTCAGCGTATGCCTTCTGGTCTGGCCATGTATGCACGAGCAGACAAGGATAGGTGAGATTGCAGACCTTTCTTTTCTTTTGATGCAGCTTACACAAATTTTTTGGCTATTCTACATGTTGCGTATGATTTGAGACTTCATGTTTTAGATGTGGGTATCACAATTGATTATGCTCATTATCTTCTTACTCATCCATTCCTACATATTACTGATCCAATGAACCCTCCTCCCAGCTCAGGAGCTGAGGATTCAGATTCTGATGATCCCATTGTGAGGAGACAGAAGCAGAGGTGAGAGCTCAGAGCTGCTCGGGAGGTTGGGGGAGATGATGGGGTGAGGGTGGTGATGGTCATGGAAGGAGGCAAGGACGGAGAGGGGGCCAAACTAGAGTCAATGGTGGACCTTTCAGGTGGGTTGGGAGATTGACAACACCACTACCTATGGCAAGGAGAGATGCGAGCATGGATGCATACATGATTGGAGCAACTAGAGGTGGATATGATAGGGGCCGAGGTAGAGGCATTGATTTTGGTCAGATTAATCTTGATCCTGGTGTTATAGAAGCTCATGAGGGATATGATGAGGAGGATTTAGAGGATGAGGTCCTATTGATCAGACACAAGATTAGGAGATCTACCTGAGTACAGGCTCCAGTTGGTGGAGAGTCAGGATTGGGACAAGGTGGGGATGATGGTGCAGGCGATTTGAGATCCTAGATTACTCATTTGCCTACACAGGTACATGCTCTTATTTTGGAGAGAGACACTGCACTTTAGAGAATACAAACAGCTTAGGCCCAAATCACCCAGCTTCCAGATGAGCAGGATAGAGAGATAGCATGACGAGGTTGTGTCGAGCAGCTTGCAGCGACAGTACAACAGACAACCACATAGGGACTGACGAGTGACACTATGAGAGAGATCCTTGATCAGAACTCTCAAATAGAGTACTACAATAATATCTACTTCTAGGTTGTTCCTTTAGAGAGACGGGCACCGATATATGGGCAGAGCTCTCATCGCGGGGGATCTCAGAGACAAGATGGCAGTGAGGGAGTGGTGGGTCCTAGGAGAGACCCTCCAGGTGGTGATGATGGCACATATGCCAGACCCACAGGCTTGAGAGACAGTCATGCATGATTCATCTTTTGAGACTTGATTCCATCTTTGATTTTGTACCATGGGATATTTTACATTATTGATTTTTATTTTTGTGATTTCATTGTATACTTGGACAATTTATTTTTATGATGATAAGAAAACATGGACTCTATATGATGTTGATTCAATTCATCATGCATGTTATTAGATGATACTCTATTGATGACTTATATGATGATAACTCTCATGATATTTACACATGATGTATATGATATTGATTATTCTATTGATGATCTATGCTACATGGTGATTCATTTGATGACCTGTATGCATTTGATTTTATGGATGATGTTACAATGATCTTATCTATGATGTATGCATTGATTATTGATGGCATACTTATATATGATGTGATGATCTATATAGTGCACTTACAATGATGATGATATTATGAAATGATGAATGAGAATGATGTGATGCTTGTTTCCATGATGTTCATGCATATGTTGATTAGATGATATTGTGATGCTCATGTGATGTTATGATATGGTTAATGAATCTAAATGCAAGGATGCAAAAATGAATCTAAATGATAAATGGCTCTAAATGATTAATGATGAAAATGAACTTAATTAACTAAATGCAAAAATGGTAATGATAAATGAATCTTAATAAATATAGATAAAATAATGAAATGATCCTAAATGATTTTAAATGCAACTAAAATGCAAGTTAACCTTGATGAATGAATTTCAAATGTAATGCACCTAATGCAAACTAATGCAAATGCAAAATGTTTTTGCTTGTCCAAGTATACTCAATCATTATTTTTGAGTCATTGATCCCGAATGATATGGATAAAATTCTTATAATGCAACTGACAATGAATGCTTATAGAAAAAATGCAAATGCAATGACCTACTTACATGAGATTGCCATCTTTTCAACTTTTTTAGAATAGTGCTTTATTTCATCATTGTGATTTTAAAATGTTGTAAGAAAATACAAGCAAATTGACATAATGATCCAAGTTGACCTGAGTACTTCTTACATGGATTTTGATATAGCAAGTTAATACAAGCATCTTGATATAAGGAACCAAGATGACCTGAGTACTTCTTGCATAACAAACAAGGATTATCCCCTTTCATATATGACTCAGAACGTCCTCAATGATCTTTTGTCGATCATGTCCTTAGACAAGTACATACATTACTAAGAGACAACCACAAACAACAGAAAAATAAAATAATCATGCCCCATCATAGCTCATCTAGTCTTGAACATCATCGAGTTGCATAAGGTACATGATTAGCGAAAATCAAGATACAAACATTGAATCATGCATGTCACATGTATGTTCTCAAAAGCAGATCTAATCATCTTGATTAATAATTGTTGATATGTGTTGTCATTTGCTTGTAGATTCTCCAAATTCTGAGTTTCACCATTCAATTTGTTGGATATCGTAATTTTGTTTAAGCCTTGTTGCCTTACCACTTGTCGTCTATTTTCAAAATTGCATTGTTTTTGGTTTTTTCTAAGTTTTCAATGTTTTTGGATTTTCAAGATTTCAATGTTGCCCCCAGCTAAGTTCTGGTTTTTTCCCCCAGCTAAGAAACAAACTTTATTATGGATGTACAATGATTATCCAAACCTTGGTGGGATACGATGTAGATAATTATTCAGATATGCAAAGATAGTGACTATGCTAAGTATGTCCATGTTTGACAAGCTTTATGAGCCGCGGATTTTTGTTGATGGCTTAGGTCAAATGGATGCGATGCAAATGAATGTATATGATACAAAAGTGAACCAATAGATGAAGGAGCTGACTATTAGATAGCGCTTGTTTGCCAGATTTTCACGATCTAAATTTATTGCATTTTTCCATATATTTGATTTTTTTCTATTGTTTTCACTATTTTTGTATTTTCTTCTTTTCTTCTTTTTAGGGATTTTCTCTTTTGTACTGTTTTTTGGATTTTGCTACTTTTATACTTTTTGTGGTATTTTGATGATATTTCACGCATAGAACTTCTTGAGATGCATGGTATTGATAGGTTCATCAAACCATTCACCCTCTGGTGTAGACAATATGTATGCTCTTGATCCATATGTTGCTACCATGACAAAAGGACCCAACCAGTTTGGCTCAAATTTTCACTTTTCTCTCTTTTCTACTGGTTGCGTGGATTTTCTCTCAGAACGAGATCTTCTATCTGAAGTACTCTTGGCTTCACTTTGTGATTGTAACTTCTTGCCATTCTTTGCTGATATGCCTTCAAGTGGTCTGAAGCATTTTGGCGACGTTCTTGTATCAATTATAATTCTTATAGCCTAGAAACTCTCTATTCTTCTTCTGGGATAAGTCCTTTCAACGAAACACATAGAGAAGGTATCTCTACTTCAACTGATAAGATTGCTTCTGATCCATACATAAGGCAATACGGAGTTTCCTCTGTTTGTGTATGAATGTTAGTGCGATATGCCCATAGACCAGGGTTTAACTGAATGTGCTAGTCTCTACCAGCCTCATTGATTGTACTCAGTTGCAGTTAGAATGAATTTGTGTCCATTAGAAGATGAAGGATTTATCTTTCCCACTAGATCTAGCCCCCATTGAGAGAATGGCCATGATCCTACTAGAGGATGCAGTTATTGTGTCGGTACATGAATGAGATTCCCATGAATATGACATTGTTTACACTTTTTAGCATATGTGAATGAATATCCTTCCATAGTGGGCCAATAGTACCCCAATCGAAGGAGTTTCTTAGCCAGTGTAAGACCACTCGAGTGTGTGCCACAAATACCTTCATGGGCTTCATTTAGAAACTTCTCAGGTTCTTCACATTTGAGACACCTTAAGAGAGTGCTATCCAAACCTCGCCTATATAGGGTTTCAACGATAATAGTATAATGAGCTGATTATCAGATAAAGTTTCACTTCTGATTGTGAGATAGGTTTTGGGGAAGGATATTCTCTTTTAGGTACAAATAGGTTGGGCTGTATAGAGAGGCATCAATTCCAGATATGTTACAGATGATTTGGATATTTGGGGAATCAATGGTAGGATTAAATATTTCTTTCACCAGGAAATCGTAATGCTCTTGATTTTCTTGAGTTTGCAAGAGAGATGCTATTGTTGCCATAGCATCAACAACTTTATTCTCACTTCTTGGGATTTGAGTAAATGTGATTTCAGTAAAGTGCTCTTTGAAATCTTCAACCATCTTCTTGTATGGCATCAGTTTGTCATCCTTGGTTTGATATTCATCATTGATCCAATTGATTATTAGCTATGAATCTCCATAAACATGTAATTCCTTAATATCTCATTCAATAGTCATTTTGATCCCAATGACTAGCGCCTCATACTCTGCAATATTATTTGTACATGGAAAGTGCAATATATATGATTTAGGAATGGGGTGACCTTGAGGCATTATAAACAAAATTCCTGCACCTGATCCGTGTTGTGTGTAGGACCCATCAAAATACAACTCCCAAAACTTGGTACTAACAGTAAGAATATCTGCATTAGGAAACTCAATGTGCAAAGTGCATCATCTTGTAGGGGTACTTCAGCCAGTTGATCAACATACTAAATTTCAAACTCACTTAATATCATGACCCATTTAGCCAATCAACCAGTTAATGTTGCCTTGCTAAGTACTTCAATGGATCAATCTTTGCAATTAGCTTAATAGAGTGGGTAAGCATATAATGTCGCAATTTTTGAGTTGGGAATACCACTACTAAACATGTCTTTTCCACAACTCTATAGTTCAACTCATATCCAACCAAGGTCCTACTGATATAATAAATTTCTCTTTCCTTTCCTTTGATGTCAAGTTGTAGAAGAAGTGCTCCTAATGATACATTTTTTACCGAGATGTATAGCAACAATGGTTTTCCTTTTATTGGTGTCGCTAGCACTTGTGGATTTACTAGATATTGTTTGATTTGCATGAATGCTTCTTCACATCTATCATCCCATTTGAATGGAACATTCTTATGTAACAATTGAGTAAAAGGGTGACATTTGTCAACTAATTGAGCTATGAACCACCTGATTGATTGCAATCTCCCGTGTAGAGAACATAATTGGCTAATATTTTTTGGGGATTCCATCTCCATGATAGCTTTTACTTTTGCAGGATCCACTTCTATTCCACAAGCTGATATGATATAACCTAGGAGTTTACCTGATGTAACCCCGAAAGTACACTTCTTTGGATTTAACCTCAATTTGTATTGTTTTAGTCTATCAAAGATCTTGTTTAAGATTTCCAAGTGTTCCTCTCTTGTATGTTATTTTGCCAGTATATCATCCACATAGTCCTTCATAAAAGTATGCATCATATAATGGAAAATGGTTGTCATAGCTTGTTGATATGTAGCTCCTACATTCTTAAGCCCAAATGGCATGACATTCCAATAGAAAGTACTCGAAGGGTATGTGAAAGTTGTTTTCTCTTGATCTTCAAGAGCTATCTGGATTTGATTGTACCTAGAAAAACCATCTATTAAGGAGAACATTTCATGTCCTAGTGATAAATCTACAATGATATCAATGTTGGGTAATGGAAAGTCATCCTTTGGGCATGCTTTATTCAAGTCCATGAAATTTGTGCGTACTCTGATACTTTTTTCTGGCTTTGATACATGCACAATAGTTGATACTCATTCTGGATATATGCTACTGGTCTTATGAACCCTACATCCAGTAGTTTCTTCAATTGTGTTTTAACAAGAAGAGCAATATGGGGATGCATCTTTCTAAGTTTTTGTTTAACTGGTTTGGCTTCTGGAGCGACATTGAGATGATGCATAATAAGATTTGGATCAAGTCTTGGCATATCAGTGTATGACAAGGCAAATTTGATTTGCCTCTTTTTGAAGAACTCGATAAAGTCTTGTCTTTTTTGTTTTGATAAAGATGTCGCAGGATGAGAAATCTTAGGAATCTCTATAGATCCAATATTAACTACCTCTGTGGGTTCTATTAAAATAGTTGATCTCTCTTGAAAATATTCTAGTAGGGTGTCAAATCTTTCATCTTCTAGTGCCTCAAGGAGGTTTTCACCATCAGATACGTCCTTTATTTTATCTTTTAATTGATCTAATGTTGCCATTAAATGGTTTTCAGCATTAGACCTTCCTTTTTGTTTTATTATTTTATTTTTACAACTGGAATATTTGGCACCCTCCTGACTACAAGAAGCGTCATTTGATTCGCTGATGGAAGATTTCTTTGGTTTTATAGGTTCAACAATGTTAAGGTATATGGATATGGCATGGTCATTTGGAAAGATACCAAGTTCAGGGATTTTGTCACTTTCACAGTCAATTAGTTCTGGGTGGATTAAGGGTAGTTCATAATCTTGATCAATTTATGTGTTTTCAATTGTCATAACATAATTGTCAAAATTTCTGGGTATATTAGTCAACTTAAGGATTTCACTCTCTTCAAGATATATTCTCCCGATCACTCTCTAATTAGCTCTAGCGAAGTTAGAATGAGTAAATTGTGATTCACCCTCAAGTGGTCTTTTTGCTGACGTTTGTCCCTCAAACAAATGGTTCATATCAACTTGTATGTCTTTTGGATAACACACCTTTTCAGAAGTATTTGAATCAGTTTCATCACTTGCTTGTATTTGACATATTTGAGTAGTTTCTGCTACTTTTCTTATCATTTCTTGTCTTCTTTCATACTCTGCTTCTTCTGGACTGGTTGTCTCTCCCACTTGGCTTGCTATCAATTCTTTTATGGTTCTACCAAGTTTCAGTTCCGAATGACTAGAGATTTCCTTTTTTTCTTCTGACTATTGAGTAGTGACCATTGTTGTCTTTTGTATTGAGACTTCTTGTTTTCTCTTATTTTCCTCCTATTTTCTAGCATATTCTTCTTTTCTTTGAATTCGGATTTCTTCTTGTCTTCTTTCAAGTTCTTCTTTCTGATTCTTGGAAGATGTATTATTGTTTGGAGTAGCATTCTTGTCTTCAATCTCTCCACTCGATAAATCAGATGATGGATCTGGACCCCATTCATATTCATGTGAGTCAGTTTCAGAATCACTTTCTAAGACTAAACCAATGTATCTAATAGGAATATTGTACGGTGAGAAGAGTTCACTGATAATGGATACCTGTTTTGTTGCCCGTTCTAATTCAGGTTCTACACTTGCTTGTACTCTTTGGATTTGTTCATAAACAAATTCCTCCCTTTGAACAACAAGTTCTTCTTCTTGTTGATTATGTTCCTCTTATCTTTTTTCTCTATTTTCTTCTATTGTTGATTCTGTACTGACTTGATCAGGTTTTGTACTTGCTTGTACTTGATGCATCTATTTATAGGAAGCCTCCCCCCTTTGAATAACGAGTTCATCTTGTTGTTTCTCATATTCTTCATCTTTTTGTTCTCTGTTTTTCTTTTAAGTTGCTTGATGTATCACTTATTTCCATGATTCTTCTTTAGGTGTTACTTTCCTTCTCCATTGAGGATTTTGATGATGACCTCGCTTTTGTATAGGTTGAGTATGTTGGTCATAACCAAGTCGAGATTTATCTTTAACATGTTGAGTGAGGTGTGATTGGTTTTGTGATGCCTTCTTGATGCTTTCAAATAGGGCCTTTTCCTTGGTATCCCATTCTCTACATGATTCTGAATCTGTTGCCATATTGTTATGTGGGGACAGTGATATCTAAAGATGATGCTCTGATTTCCTCTTCATCTTTATACAACCAATCAAGAATATCTTTTTCTTCAATTTCCTTAGATAATGTTCCAACTCTTACAAATTTCCCATCAAATATTTCAATAGGCTTTTGCTGGGTTTGAATGTTTGCATTTGTAGGTTTTCCATTTGACTTTGGAGAAAGTGGTAAAGTTTGCAAAGAATACTTTCCCATTCTTGCATCATTCAATTTTAGCACTTTCTCAAAACTTTCCAGAGTGGATGTGAATGATGTCTCTTGAGATGCTTTAGCAGGAGATAATGCTTTGCTATTATGAGGAACCCTGGCATCTTGAACTGGTTTCAAATTGTTGCAATATTGGCTAGTATCTGCTGATATAGTTATTTCTTGTCCATTATGAGGAAATTTGACACATTGATGATACATTGAGGGAACTGCTTGCATGCCATGAATCCATGGTCTTCCTAGAAGAATGTAGTAAGATAAATTCAAGTCTAAGACTTGAAAAATTGTATCTCTCTCAACTGGTCCTATTTTGAGTGATATTTAACCACTGTTCTTCTTCATCATAGGCCTTGATTGTTATTTTATTATTAGGATCTACTTCATTTTTTGAATATCCCAAAGCTTTTATCAAACTTAATGCATAAATGTTTAAGCCAACTCCTCCATCTATAAGAACACATTTAACGTGGGTTGTATGAATAATGACTTCAATATGTAGGGGGCATTATGAGGATGTTGCAATGATACGTCATCATTTTTTTTTAATGATAAGCAATAAGGGGCTATGAGATGTCCCACCATGTTTTGAAATTGATTAACATCCAAGTACTTAGAGACTGTTGTTTCCACTAGAGATTTCTCCAATATTTCCTTATGCATGGGTGAGATCTTGAGAATCTCTAAGATTGATATTTGCGCGGGTATCTTCTGTAATTGATCCACTAAGTTGTATTGTTTTGAAGTGGATGTTGTATTGTTTGTTACACCCAGAAATGTCACCTTTTCCTTACTTTGAGTAATTGCATTCACTGGTTTTGCAGGTGCTTTCTCTTTAACGATAATGACATTCACTACATTGTCATATGTATAGGTATAGTTTACCTTTGCTTTGCCTTTTTCATATGATGGATTGGATGGTCCACCTTTTTCATAATTGGGGAGTGGAGTCTTGAATGCCAAGTGTGATTCATTCATTTTAGGACCATCCACTGTGATAGCCTCATTATCAATCAAGTCCTGAATAAGATGTTTCAGTCTTTGACAATCATTCATTTGGTGTCCTTTGTTTCTATTAAAATCTCAAAAATGATTTTCATTCCACCAACTTGGTTTGTCCTTAGGATCGTAATTTCTTGCTTCTGGTAATGTGATCAACTTGTTTGCAAGAAGCATTTTTAGAGCTTATTCCAATGGTTCCACAATGTTTGTAAATTTTATGTGGGGGTTAGAATAAAAGGACTTTGGTTTGGAATTCTCTTGATTGCTTGCTAGTGCCCGACTTGAGAGATTTAAAATGGGTATTTGTTGTTTGGTATCATTGTTATGAGATACTCCCTCATTGGTAATGTTTCTATTCTGTCCAGAATTTTGGTTTATCATTGTTACTATTATTGCTATTGTTGTTGTTGTTGTTGTAGTTAGAGAAATTGTAAAGTTTAAATTCTCCCTTCTTGACCATAGCGTCCTCTATTTTCAAACCATTTTCAATCATTTTTACAAAACTAGGAGGACATTGCATTTTGATTCTATAACTCATTTCACTGGTAAGATTGTCAATGAAGATGTCCATTTTCTCTTGATCTGGTACATCTCTTGGATACCTATAAAAAAATTGTCTCCATCATTGTAGAAAAAACATGAAAGGTTCACCATTCTTTTGTAAGATTGTCAATGAAGATGTCCATTTTCTCTTGATCTGGTACATCTCTTGGATACCTATTAAACAATCATCTCCATCATTGTAGAAAAAACAAGAAAGGTTCACCATTCTTTTGTTTGATTTTGCATAGGTCTAGCATTGTTATCTCATTTATTATGTTGTAGGAGTATTGTGAGATGAATCTGTTCACATGTTCTTCAAAAGATTTAATCCCAAATGACAATTTTGAAAACCATTCCATTTATTTCCCACTTAAGCTTCTAGGAAATAAATGCATCAAATAAGTTTCATTGTGTGCAAACTCCATACTCATAGTGCAAAATTCCCTAATGTAATCTTGAGGATCAGATTTCCCATCATATTTATCGTATTTTGGGATTTCACAATGTTGTGGGAATGGTATCATGTTTAAACTCTTGTCAAAAGGATATGGATAGATGTCCTCCAATGAATATTTCTTGGAACTTGTTCCATTCTGCATATCATGTATTTGTTGTTGCAAAGTTTGTATTTGTTGAGTGAGAGTTAATAGAGGATCATCAACATGGTTTCTCCTTGCATCCTCATAAGTTCTTCTGTCACCATGTTCCCTTCTTGTTTCATCTTGGTTCCTTGTATCATCGTGGTCTCTTCTTGTTCTATCTCCTCTTGTTTCTTCTCTATCTCTTCTTGTTTCTTCAATGTTTACTCGGTTTACGTGATTTTCGTTAGGGTCATCAATGTTTTGATTATGACTTATTTTTGCATCTTATTTCAAAGTTTCCATGTTAAAACCTTGTGGCAATTTCGCTCCTGAATTTACCAACATTAGGATATACTTCTATTTTTGTTTTTCCAATAGTTTTCCATTAGTTTGTCAAATATAGAATCTTGTTCAAGGTCTCTAATGGTATTATTGACTGCTTCTTCATTAACATATGTGTATCCAAATGGTTGATACATTGAATTTTCTTCTTCCATTTGTTTTTTTTTGTCTTCTCAATTGTTGTGTTGATCTCTTGTCCCAACTGGCATATGATTGATTTGAAACTTCCCAAGTTTTTTTTTTTTGCAAGTAACTCAATAGGTGATCACTTGTTCAGGAAGATAAGCTAAGTTGATTCTACCACCCCTATTGGTGCATTGAGATAAGGCGTCTCTTTGTTAAAAAGAACGTGCTTGTAAGGTTTCTTCATCAAACTCTGTTTCATAACCACGTAGATAGTTACGAAAAATGGTGTAGGAATGTGCGATGCTTCAATAAAATTTTGCGGTTTATGTATAAAAACCTTCTCTTCTTCAAGATTTCCTTATAACTAGGTTTCCTTTTCTTGAGAGGACACAAAATGGTCATAAAAGCATGTAATGGTTGACAAGTTTTTGATCCCAATATGAGTGCAAGTTTTGTGAAGTTTGATAATACCAAGTTCAAGGTGAAACAATATATCCAAGTCAATGAACAAAGTTAATTTGATCTTAAATTTTCGTGATGAAGGATGATGTATCCTGTTGAGAAACTATGTTTGAAAGATCAAATTTATCAAGAAAAATGTGTTTTGTGCGCTTAAGATATTGGATCTAAGACTTGTTAAAGGTGAATACTTGTGATAACCTTAGGTGTGATCTATTGTTATGGGTATTTTGTTCAATAAACTTATTTGTTTGACCAATTGCTAAATATGTGAAAATTGAAATGAATTCTTCTCGATAATGGCTATCCAGAACTGTTTTCAAAATTTTGAGTTGATGGTGAGAAGTACCCTCTGTTATGAATGTGCGACTTAATTGTGTAAATGCATTGTCTGATGTAACACATGCGTTGTACTGTTGTGCAAATGCATGAATCCGTGTCACAAAAGTGTGACTCTGTGTTGTAAATGCGTTATTTTGTAATGAATGTGCTATCAAATTTTGTGTATGTGTGATCTAAAGTTGTAAATGTGTTGCTCTGATAGGTAAATGCACTGTCAAACTTTGCAAAAGCACAACTATGCGTTGATAATGCGTGACACTGTTCCTTTCCAAGCAAGTTTTGAGATTTTTTATCAGGATGATTATTTTTCTTCTTTTTTATTTGAAAACGTGATGCAAGCACAACAGATACAATGTTTTGAAAGCAAAATGCACATGCAAGTACAATTTCCTATGGTAGGCCATGACAATAATTGTTGAATCTCACGTAGGTTTCCCCAAGGCTACACTATTCAAAGCGAATACTTAGATGCTTGACCCCACTGGCTCCACCCTCAACACTCACTTCTCTGGGGCAGCCAAGCACCAGTTCCCATGAAAACTCCCCATGGCGAACTTTGTATCTCTACTAAGAATCATATGTATGTGAGCCGCTTCAAAGGTTCGACCTCCCATGCCAACAACTAAAAAGGATTTAGGCTTTTTACAAAAAGACTTTTTAGTCAAGGCATCTGCTCAAGTGGCCATACATGCGGCACCTTACGCTCCATTAGGGAAGGCTCCCAACCAATAGAGGTTGTGCTCTATAGGGTTTATGGGGAGACATGGTGTCGGTATGAACTAATCAACACTCGTTGCTTGTAACTTTTGTTACAAACACAATTTATTTATAGTGGATTGAAAGAGCTTGGTGTTAGCCCGTTTCCACTTGGGTCATCCCCTCTCACCGAGCCTTAAGGGCTACTCGGGAGGCAGGCCCTCTAAAGGTTAAACATTCTAGAAAGTGGATCTAGTTTTCTGATCACCTAATTGAGGTGAGAGCATAATAACCTACCACTTTGACAAGCACAGTGAACAAAAGATTGTTTTTCCTCCTAAATTAATCTAAGTGCAACTAATCTAAATAAGACACTCAATGCAAGTTTGCATGTTGTTCTTTCACCCCTAGTTAAACTAGATGAACAAGTATGATCTTTTACTTTGAAAACCCTTAATTTATCTAAGTGAGGAAATGCATGAAAAATTCTTTTAAAATAAACCCTACAACACCCAGTTAGTGATTTTTCAAAAATCTTGTCTTGGACGTTCGAACCTACAAAGAGAGTTAGTTGACAAATTGTAGAATTCCATCTTTTGCAGATTAACAGAGTAAATGCGATAAACAAGTATATGTGTGAATAAAATCTATAAAAGCATTAACTTGCATCACAAAAGCTTTAACTTGTATCAAAAAAGCATTAACCTGTGTCACAAAAGCGTGAACCTGTGTCGTAAATGCATGATTTTATCAATAAAAGTGCTAGCCAATGCAGTAAATGCATTAACAGAAGCAGTAAATGTGCTATCCTACAGAGTAAAAGCATTGCCAAATAACACATGGGCATGAAACTGGCTTACAAATGCATGATTACGTGAAATAAAATCTAAGCTATAGAGAAAAAGATAGGATATTGGAAGGATGTGAGGCCTGAGCCCCACGGTGGGCACAAAAAATGTGTCGACTTAAGTTGAACTCCTCAGAATAAATCTGCAACTTGTTAGTTCATCATGAAATACAAAAAGCTATAGGAACTCAAGCTTCAACCAATGAAACAAAATAAAATAACAAAATATCAAATATTATACCTTTTTACCCTTATGTCTCATTGTGTCCCATCCCAATAGTTCTTGGTTGCAAATTGATGTTGCTCTCAGACAAGCATTGTTTAGCTTCCAAGATGGCACATGAAGAATGGACAAATAACTGGTTGTTGATTGATGATTACTAAATGACATGTTAAATGATATTAAGCTAATATGCAAAGATAATTACATGTTATGATAAAACTCCTAAAATGCTAAATTGCCTCAAACTCAAAACTCACGTATGCAAAATGAAGACTCCCAGATTCACTATGAGATTAGCTATTAGTTTCAAAAATGGCCGAGGAGACCTCTATTTATAGATTTTTGAGAGGATAAGCTTAGGTGGCAGAGATCAATGGTCCTGATTAAATCTTGCAATTTGGATGACTATGAAATAAGAGGTTGCGATGTGAGAGATAAAGGTGGAAGATGTTCCTCCTACACCTACAGGATGGAGGAAAAGGTGGAAGGAGAAGCCAAGTGTTAGAAGGCTCACCTTGACTGAGGATGAAGACTTGAGAGAATATAGGATAGTTGAAGAAGATTTAGGGATATGAGGACAAGTGGAATCAATTCCCTCCAAAGATGTAGGAAGGTTGGATAAAATATAGGGAAGTTGAGAAATGTGTGTACGTACACATTCTTTGATTTATGATTTGGAAGTTGAAGATAAATGATATATTAATATTTAAAAATATTAATGTCTTTAGCCACATGATTGATGAGTTGGCAAAAGAGGAAGTGATGTGGAGATGAGATGAGTTAGAAAAGGAGATTAAATAATTAAGAAATTATTTAATTGATGAGACTATAGGATAGTGGATGGGAGATAACTAAATATTAGATATTTAATTAACTGGTTTAGAAGAAAGGGATTAATGAATTAATTAAAAAAATGTTTCAATTTAATTAATTAATAGAAGAATATCAATGAAAGCGAATTAAATAAATTAATCTTTTCAAAATAATTATTTACTAGAGGAATTAACATTAAATAAATATAAAATATTTATTTAATTATTCATAGCCAATTTTTGAGTGTATACAGGTGCCATCATAAAACACCCATTAACAGATTTGGTGCTAGTAGTAGGGCCATTTCCCAACAGTTCAAGAGGAACTTTCACTTAAGAAGAAATAATTTTTCAATGAGAACAATCTAGCATGAACCAGGATGGTGTTACTTGGAGATACAACCCTAGTCTTGCAACCAAACTTGAGATTTGATGACGATCAAGGGGACATCATTTCTAGGTTGAACAATATTGCTTGGAAATTGAAGAGGAGTGCACCTGAGTATATATGATTGAGCATCATGTTGGAACAAGAAGAGAAAGCTTTACAAATTGATGTGGCAATCGAGAGGAGACTCCTTGATCAAAGGTTTCCACGCCCTCCACATCCTCAATAAATCTGAAGAGCCAAATTTGAAAGATACACGTTGGATTGTATCAACTCATTCTCATTAAAAAGGCACCAAAGAATTCTAAGATCCACTCTAGGAATGAAGGAATTAAAAAATTAAAGTTTGCTCCAAACGGTAAACCCAAGGCATGGCAAGAAGGAAGCTTCAACAAGTCAGGATTCACCAAGGGTGGAAGATATTTCCTGTTTATTCCAGACTCCACCACCTCAATGTCAAGTACAAGGATCTACTCAGGCGAGCAATCGACAAGGACCCGTTCAAGTAGCCACACCAGTAAATTAGTAATCATCCAACATCCACTAGTTCAAGCAATGGCTAATTGGTGTCCTCAAAATACATAGATCCTCTGATGATATTCACTACCTATCATGAGATGCCCAAGAATCCAGAACATTTTTGTTCCAAGTTTCATGTGAATGATATGAACCACACTGTAGAATAAGACATCACAATATTCAAAGATACTCTCTAGAACATGAATATCCAAAATAAAGATGTGGCATTTAGGTTATTTTCATACTCATTGGGCGAAGAAGCATTCTATTGGTATATCAACCTGCTTGTGGATTCAATTTCAACATGGCAACAATTGAAAGATAAATTCCTGGGAAAATTTAGATTGCCAATCCATCCAATAGATATATATATAGATAATTAATAGATGTAAGAAGGCAAGAACGTGAACTAATTGGTGCCTTCAATAACAGATTCCAAAGGGCCTATTCAAGGTTGCGTACTTAATATAACATTGGTGATGAGGCAACTAGGCAAATTTAATATGCAACCTTAGATTACTTCACTTCTATGTTTGTTCAAAAAGCTCATCTACCTTTAACTAATTTGAAAGAAGCCTATGCGGAAGTTGTTAAGGGTAGCCTCTAATCACCACCAACTGTTGCAAGGACACCTAATTACTAGTATGACAAATTATGCTCCTTCTATCAACCTTATTCCCACTCCCACAAACTATTTTGTGTCACATCTAGGAGCTCCTATGTCGAAAGTATTACCTCCATAACTAGTACAGCTTCAGAATATAACATCCTCAACCTAGACACAAAAAGAGAAGGATGAAATGAAGGAGCTAATAAAACAAGTTAAGAAGCTTTCGATTGAGTTTGCATACCTTAGAAATCATAATAACCAAATCCAAATCATGCATAGGAATTACCAAACACATCAAGGTGCTAACTGAAGATATCGGAATAATCCCTCAGGACATCAAGAAAACAACTGAGGACACAATCTAGGACACCAAGAAAATAGCCATGGTTTCCAAAACAATAATCAAGGATTCCATAAGGGATCATGCAATACAACACCAAATAATGGAGGAGTGCCCTCACCACTGGATAATCCACCAACTTTTGAAAGCCAAGCTACTGATAAAATTTTCCTAGCATAGGGAACTCTGTCCAAATGGTGCTGGTTACACAATACATATCAACACTAAAAATTATGATGTAATGAATTTCAAGTAGTCATTGATATCTTCAGGAGAGAAAAAAAGAATACTAAAGCTCCTAAGAATCCTCTGACATTGGGATATGAGTTAGTCCCTACACCCAAATATGATCAAGCATTGATCTTGGAAGATTTTTTATTTCTTCTTGAATTCCAAGATTACACACCACCATAGGCTAATTAGAGATTCTCGCCTACATTAGCAAATGGTCTAGTGGAGGTGTCAGGATATCTAGATCAATTTGTCTCACCTAATGAACCTCTTGAAAAGGATGGTTATAGTTTTCCTCCACTTTACAACAATGTCCTCATGGAAGGAACAAGCGAGGTTCAAGTGTTTTAGCAGTCATCTGGAAACACAAATCCAAAAGTATACTAAAGGAATTACCAGAATCAAGATACACTAACCATTTCAACTCCTCCTAATAATTTATTGACTCCTCCAAATTCAAATGCAAGCAATGTTCCTAGCCTTCCAAGGGACTCGCCTAAGTATCGACAACAAATTGTCCCACAAAATGAAAGAGGACAACCAATTTCTCAACAGGAAGAAGGAAGATAGAAAGAAAATCCTGTTAGAGAGGAATTCAAAAGGCTAAGTGCTTATGTGTTAGAATAATTCAAGAAGATAAAAGTGATCTTTCCTCTGTTTGAGTTGATAAGAACTCCAAAAATTCAAGATACATTATTTAGGAGTTTCAATGATGCTCCTATTTCGAGGAATATGCCTTAAAGTGTGTCAAATGTTCCTAGATACATGCCCAAAAATTCCCAACCTAATCTGATGTATAATACAAATGTAGTTCAGGATGTGCCCCAAATATCTTACAACATGTTTAATGCTCCATAACAACCGTCCAACTTCATAGGAATGGTGCAAAGTTCGCTAGAAGCTCAAAAAGATCATAATCCTACAATAGAAAAAAAAAACCAAGAGAACTAGTGCACTAATGAAACAAGCCTTAGCTAATATAGTTCAAACACAATATGGAAGTAGTAATTCCCAACAAGAAACAAGAAGCAAAGAGGTCAGTGCTTCAAGTGACCAAAGCCTGCAATCTTCTATCAAGGAAGAGATGAACCTCCTCCTTTCCTAGTATATGCAAGAATCTTTGGCAAACTTCTACATAACTACCTAATAGATTCTGGTGCTTCTAGCAATGTGATGCCTTTGGTTGTGTGTAGAAAGTTGGGATTGATGCCTATTCAAACAAACAAGAAGGTCACCTAATTGGACAAGACAAAAGTACGCGATGTAGGAGAATTGAATAACATCCACATGCAATTAGAAATTGACCCAAGAATTTAGAGTTGCATTGACATTTCAATCGTTGATATACTAGATGGTTACAACATGCTCTTCAGTAGAGATTGGTTGAGGAAACTGAATGGATATATATCCACATACTTCACTCATATGTGGTTACCTTGTAAAGGAGTCCCAAATCAGATAAGGATTGAAAGCACACCTAGACTTAGACTAATGATTACTAAATATGGCAAGGGTAATGGAATCTTGTTCCTAGAAATAGATTTGGGTTCATACATACCTAAATTAGAAGCTCTAATGCTACATAGTTCTACTAAAGGAGAACATATAGAAGAGATACCTGACTCTATATAAGTGATTATTGAAGATGATCAAAATACACAACCAAGTTAAAATGAAGGAATGTTTGAGAGATTCAGGAATTTTGTCCTGAAAAATGTAAAGCAAGAAGTTGAATTGGGCAAACGCACCTGTGTTTGAGACTTATTGCTACCCAATTGGTGTATAATCCACAATGCCTTCGACTCAGAATTTTCATGTGTAATATGCAAGATTGCTATAGAGAAAGTGTCCAAAATGATTCTACAAGCTTCTGTGATCGAAAAAATTGAAGGAATCAAGAATACTAGAAATCCTTGCAATGAGGCAATACCAGACCTGGACATAAAAGAATTGAAGGTTTTTTAGAACGAAAAAAGAAGTTGCAAAATCACAGGCACAATCCTCTAAACCTTAAGCAACTAATCAATTTTGGACACTGTGATTTGATGGATCAAAATCAAAGAAAGGAAATGGAGCTAGTCTCGAATTGATCAATCCAACTAGAGAATCCTACTTGGTTGAACACAGGCTACGATTTTCATGCACCAATAATGTTGTTGCGTATGAGTCACTAGTCCATGGACTATTCCTTTCTATCTAGAAGGGTGCTAAGATGCTACACGTGTTTGGGGATTTTGAAATAGGTATCAAGCAGGTAGGGAAATAGTATGTCTGCCATGATAAGAGACTGAGCTCCTACCATAATAGAGTGTGGGATCTCATTGAAAGCTTTGATGCATTCAATATCAAATCAGTGTATCAATTAAGGAATTTCATAGAAAATGCATTAGCACAGGTGGCCATCTCATTGGAACCTCTTGCCATGGACGGTTTGAAGAAATTCACAATGAAATTAACTTTAATTCCCTCTATCCCTGATAATATTACCAATTTCCAAATATTTGAGGATGACAAGCATATTATGGACTTTCTCACAAATTAAGATGTGTTTATCATTCAAATCATTGATGAGGAAGAACTGGAAGATGTTGAGTTTGATGCTGAAGGAATTATGAATTTGAAGACAAATACCATTCCCCGAGGAATGATAGAACTGGAAATAATTTTTTATCTTGACAAATTAAGTAGAAATCAAATGCTAAAGGGAGCAAGTGAGAATCCATGAACCTGGGAACATATGGGCAAGTTAAAAAAAAAATTCATTGGAAAATTTTTTACACTAGAGAAAAACAAAGGTATTGTGAAGAATATGAGAGAATTCCTTAACGTGATTGTGTGGGGATATGAAGATTTAAAGACTTTTGATACTTCTCTCATCACACACACAATCCCACTCAAGCCAAGAAGTAGGTCTTTCTGGCAAAGCAAAAGACCAGTCAATCCATTGTTAGAGCCATTGATATATCAGGAAGTTAAGAAGCTACTCTCAACAATGATCATCTTTCCAGTCAGGCACTCCATGGGTTGCCAATCTAGTTTCGATAAGAAAGAAAAATGGAGAGATAAGGTTATGTGTGGACTTTCAGAATCTTAACAGAGCTTCAAAAAAAGACAACTAGCCATTGCCATCACTAGATGAAGTGTTGTAAATTGTCAAAGGTTCTCAAATGATGTCATTTCTAGATGGCTACTCGGGGTGTAATCAAGTGATGGTGGAAGAAAAAGACAGATTGAAGACCACTTTCACAACCAAGTGGGGAACAATTGCCTATAGAAGAATGCCTTTTGGCTTGATTAATACAGGGGCCACCTTCCAGAGGGAAATGGATATTGTTATCCATGACATAGTTGGGCAATGCATAATTATATACATGGATGATCTTATGGTGTTTTCCAAAAGAAAAGAGGATCACATCAATGACTTGAGATAGTTTTTTTAGAGATGTAGAAGGCACATGATATCTCTTAACCTAAAGAAGTGCATGTTTGGTTTCACTAAAGGAAAAATCCTAGGGCATGCAATTTTAGAAAATGAGATTTCAATTGACCTAGACTGCATTGAGGCTATTTCAAGAATAGGCTTGCCTGCAAGTCAAAAGGAACTGAAGTCATTTTTTGGCAAGATCAACTTCGTGAGGAAGTTCGTTATGGGATTTGCTAAGATAGTAATGAAACTAAATGACATGTTGAAAAAGAGTGCAAAGACATATTGGTCACCTCTAACGAGGAGAGCATTTGAAGAAATTAAGCAAGCTATAGTGGATGGTCTAATTCTTGTTAATCTTGAATCTTCCAAACCTTTCTTCTTGTATTCCTTTGCTTTAGAATACATTTGCAGCCATTCTTACCCAGAGAACAGATGAAAAGGATGAGCATCCAATTGCATTCATGAGTACACTGATGGTATGATGAAAGAATAAGTATCCGGTAGAATACTGAGAGGGGGGGGGGTGAATTAGTATACTGAAAAACTGATACAAACTTGCCAATCTCAAAATCAAACTCACAAAGTAAACTTTCAATTATCAAGATCAATACTCAACATCAACCGGTTAACTATTATAACAACTTAACAGTAAATAGCTTCAATCTTGTAAACATCAAAATGCTTAATCATATCTCAACATATTCAATCTCTCAATGCTTCCAGTTATCATGCCATATCAGAATAGTTAAGTAGTCAATCAAATCAACAAATAAGATCACAACCACAAAAACATTCACCACTTGACACAAATGTTTATACGTGGAAAACCCAAATAGGTAAAAACCATGATGAGATGAGACTCACAAGGATAGCTATCTGAACCCTTCTGAAGTTCGCCATGTTAGGAGCCAAGCTTGTTAAAGATTTTACAATAAGTACTATTAAGAACTGATTCTGTTAGGAATCACCCGGTTAAGGGATTTACAAAATGCCTTGATGAAAAAGCAAAATACCCTATTAGGAGTAACCTCGGTAGAGGGTTTGAGAATCCAATCTAATGAACCACCTTGTTAGAGGATTTAATAAGTAACCCAGCTTGTTAGAGATTACCTGGTTAGGGGATTTCAATTATGTTGTAATTGTTAGAAAACAACAAGTTTTCTTGATCTGTCTGAATAGCACTACATTTGCTTGATCAGATCCTTTTAAGCTTCAATCTTCTTTCACTCAAGCTACAGATCCATTCTCCGGTTAGGCAAAAACACACTCAACTGGTTTTCAGCCAACACTCTTACAAACAACTTCATCGACCTTAAATACAAATCAATTAGGTCGGTAACACAACAAAAACCTAATTCTCTCACAGAGATTACAAACAAGTCGGTTCAATCTTGACAGTTAGAAATCATAACAATCTCTTCACAATCTTCAAGAAAATTCCAACCGCTCCATGATCACCGCTTCATCGGACTTTGTAACTCATCACGCGCTATGCATTAGATGCAATCCACTTTGCTCATTCCCTAGACAATAAATAAACACGCCAAATCAATCTGAACTAATCCTCATTCAATGATCACACATGTCTCCATCATTACCACTCATCATTAGATCTTAAAATAACAAACTTGATCAGTTAGGGTTTAACAAAAAACATCTGGTAGGGTTTACCGGTTACATTGCATAGAAAAAGGTTTAACCTTATACACCAGTTTACCAATTCAACTCAAAAACTTAACATACCGGTTTACAACATCTTCCACAAAGCTCTTCCTACCGATTACAAGCCAATATCAATAATAACAATAATATCAACAATATCATAAATACCATTATCGGTTCAATTAACATCAATGATAATATAATATATCATTAATGAAATCTTCATGCAAATGCCAACATACACCATTGAAGAATGTAGCGCCGAGGTACTCGAACATTGAAAAACAAGCCTATGCTTTGGTGAAGGCGATAAAAAAATTCAAACACTACATCCTATGAAGAAAGATGCATGATATAGTTCCTGATGCGACAATGAAAACCTTGTTAATGTAGAATGAATTGGGAGAAAGAAGGGGTAAGTGAGTCACCACCTTAAAAAAATATGACATTGAGATACAACCAATGAAGCTAGTTTGTGGACACACTCTAGCTCAGACAATCGGCACAACAGGGCCTAGATTAGTACAACAGACTTATGTACTAGATTAATCTATAGGAGAGTGGTATGATGACATTGTTTATTATCTATTGAATCATAGGTGTCCTCCCCATTTGAACCTTGTGCAAAAGAGAGCTTTGAGAATGAAGAGTCAGTGGTATATGCTTTAGGGATCTATGCTATAAAGGAAAAACCATGAGGGAATTTACCTAAGATGTGTTGGAAAGGATGAAGGGAAACAAATCATGGAGCACTTTCACAATAAGTTTGGAACTAGTCGTGGAGGTGGTCTGGCCACAACTCATCAAATCTCAAAGTGAGATACTACTGGCCCACACTATTCAAAGATGTATATGAACATGTGAAAGCATGTCACATCTATCAGGTAGCCGTTATCTGTGAAAAGAATCCTACTATGCCACTAAAACTTGTCATTGAAGTGTGACCTTTTTCTAAGTGGGGACTGAACTTCATTGGTATGATTAATTTGACTTCCTATGTGTAGCACAAGTATATCCTAACCACCACTGATTGCTGCACTAGATGGTTGGAATCTCAAGCCTTGTACTTTGCACAATAGACATGGTAATTAAGTTCCTTGAAGAAAATATCATTACGAGGTTTGGATGTCCTCATGCATTAATATGAGATAATGGCCCTGCATTCTCATCTCTGAAGTTTTCCAATTGGGTATATGAGTATGGGATAATGCTGAAGTTTTCCTTGAACTACTACCTACATGGTAATAGACTAGCAGAATCAACAAACAAGAATCGGTTAAGTGCAATCGAGAAGTTACTAGACAAAAATCCCAAGGATTGGCACACACAATTGAGATTTTTTCTCTAGGCAGATAGAACCTAAACTAAGAATTTCTTGCAAACATCCCCATGTCATCTAGTTTACGAACAAGATCCAGTCTTTCCAATTCAATTAAGAATCTCAACTTTGTAGTTTCTACAAGAATATTAAGACACGTCTGTCTTAGTTGTTGCATTTGGAGGAAAAGCAAGATCAAGCCTTGGAGAACTTTGCTAAACATCAAGGAGTGGTCAAGTGTTGGTTTGATAGGCAAGCCAAGATCAAGTCATTTTGAATTTCTAACTTGATTTTCTATTGGGACAAGGCCCATGAGCGAAGAGGTGATCATGACATGTTCGATAAGTTATGGATGGGCCCATATCAAATCTCTGAAATTCTAGGAGATAATTCATTCAAATTGAAGACACTAATAGGAGAGGACATTGTATTGCCCATCAATGGATAGTTCCGCAAGCATTATTTCCAACCATAAGTTTCCTTCCAAGACCTATCTTGTATATAGTTAGATTAGGTTTCCTTTTTGTTTTTGTTTTTGGTTTGTTTTCTCTTTTGGAATTTTTGGTTTTTGGTAGGTTGGATGCTGGTTCCCTTGAGCTTGTTTGCTCAAGTGGTTTTGCTTAGGTCTTGGTTTTTAAGTGGCTTGAATATTTGGAGTCTGCATTTGTGAAAGGTGATGATGTTTTCCTTTGCATAGTCTGGATTTATTCCACTAAGTTGTATCTTGACATAGGAATCTTGAGATTACTATACTTCACATGCCTAATCAATTGCTCCAAGTCATTTAGATCTCTTCGGAGAAGTTATGGTCGATGAGAATCTTAAGTCTTGCTTCAACGCTACTACAATTCCCAAACCCATAGTAAACTTCAGTGCTTACAAGCCAAATAAGGAATTGACGAAAATGGAAAATACAATATCAAAAGAAAGAAAAGATGAAAAAATGAAAAGAAAATATCAAAGGCATTGACTTTGGGAACATGCAGATAACTCCACTGGGGCTATCTATGCATGGCTGGCAGTGGAGCAATATTCATGGGAATTTTAGCAAAAACCTTGTCAAGGCTCTGGACGCCTAACTGGCAGCAAGGCAATGTCCAAGATGCCTTTGAAGTAAAGATACTTTTAGCTTGCCTTGGTTGGTTCTAGGAATCTTGATGTTATTGTGAGATGCAATTAATACATTTGCACACACTTAAACAATCTCAGATGAAAGTGTTCAAATATGGGGTTCTAGCCTTGAAGTGTTTTTCAACACTTCCCCCATGGAGTCGATAGATGTTGTGACCTAATCACACATCACCTCATTCCAAATGGGGACCCCCTACTCTTTTTTTTCCTCTTGGTCTTTTGGTTTTGGTCTTTTGGGTAGTTTGGCAACAATTTCTTCAATCTTCTCAAGTATCCAAGTGTTTTAGTGAAATTTGGTTGTCTACAAGTGTTTTGGTAAAATTTGGCTATTTAGAAGCATGTATTGTCTATTTTAGGGTTTTTATCATTCAGACTTAGAAATGAAGTCAATAAACTAGTGGATAATGAAATTTGAGCTAAGCTTTGGAAAGAGAATCCTTCAAGGAAGTTACAAGTGAAATTTGAGCGATTTCTAAGAACTTACTATTTTTAGTGAGTCTATTTTTAATAAGTTTCATTGTGAATTGGATTGGTCTAATTTTGCGTTTATACAAACTTATTACTTTTAGCAATGTCTATTTTTAGTAAGTCAATTTTTGGAAAATCTATCCTTGGCAACTGGCAAAGCATTGACTGTAGAATGATCTTGAGTATCCAATTCTCAATCTAGAAAAGTTGAAGAGCAAGTGAGTGATCAAAATATGACTGTCTGGAAATCCTCCTCAAAAAGACAAGGCATGAAGAAATCTATCTTGGTCGCATTTCCCAAGAGGAGTAGGGATTTTCCTCTTTTCCAAAAATCCTTCTCTTGCCTCTAGATATGCTCAGACAAGCTCCTTGGGCGCATTTCCCAAGGAGAGGAGGATTTTTCCTCGAGGAAGAAATTCCTCCTTGACCCCTCAAATGCGCTCAGGTAGGCTCCTGGGGTGCAAATGCCTAGTGGAGGAGGATTATTCCTCTTGTGCAGAATTCCTCCTCCATGGTCAGAATGTGCCCTTGCATGAAGATGGTCTTGGAAATCGTGAAAATGGCTAAGTAAGAAGAAATTCTTCCTTCACATCAAGAATATGCTCAGGTTTTCATGAGATCATGGAAATAAACCAAATATCAAAGGCATGGAAAATCCTTCAACACTTCTAGAATGTGCCCAAGCCAGCTGGAGAATTCTTGCACCAAAACAGAATTGGCGAGCTCAAGCATTCAAAATTCCTCCTTCACCTCAAGATTGTGCTCACCTCTTGGAAAGGAAAGAAAAGGTCATGAAATTTTTCTAAGGCAAGGAAATCCTTCAGGATATCTCATATGCGCCTAGGATAGAAGGAATTGTGTGGAAGGGAAGTTGATAGCATGCAAAATGGAATATTCCTCATTAATAAAGCATAACTCAAGACATTATGGATGTCCTTATTTTTGAAGTCAAGTATGGCGAGTGGGGTCCACCAGAACGACAAGCCATATCCCTCTCATTATGGAAACATGAAGTGCGATTGGAATGGAATCAATATAGTTGCTAAATTTATCCTGATGCCAACTTAGCAACTTGGTGGACGAATTTCGTATTTAAACAAAGCTTAAGATTTCATTCTTCACATCACATTTCGAGAGAGATTGAAGAAAGAGCAAGTCATGAGAAATGACTATGGCATGGCTTTTCTTTATTGAAGAATTCATATCTTCGAAGGTTTTTATTCCAAGTCTAGAATATGCAATGTGGAATTCTTCCCTTGGTGAATTCCAAAATTTCCTTATCACAAATTTTATGTTAATTATTTTGTTTTGTAGGAATGGCAGAGTCCAGCAAGGTGGCAAACACTTCTAGACAAACACAGATCAAGAACAAACAAAAATAATTCCTTCTCGAGTCAAAGATTATTTTAAAATGGAGGGAAGTCAGTGACACCAACTTAGGAACATTCAAGTTGGAAGAATTTAGAAAAAGGATATTTGGTCGTGATGGACATCCCCCATCAACTACCACCAAGAAGATAGATAGAAGCGAAATTGTGGCAGCTATCAGTTTCCCTCTTGTCATCCAATGCCCAAAGTTGATCATTGAATGTGCAAAACACTATGATGCTTAGAGAAGAGCAATTATGGAACCTGATGTCAGACTCTTGGTAAATCTCATCATTGAGGCAATTGGTGAGGCTTTTGGAATCCCTGCATTCCAATCCATGATGTTCAAGACCAAGGAAAGAGCGAGTATGATCTATGACTCTAGCATAGAGAGGTGTGTTGGAATTGCCAATAGAAAGTGGATGCAAAATCCAAAGCCTCACCATTCAAAGATGCCCAAGCAACTCACTAGCATGGACTTCAAACAAGAGTACAATGATCTTGTGTTGATGATGAGCTAGATTATGGGATGTCCACACGCATACATCTTCGAGTCTTGGATGTTTTACTTCATTGAAGAGTTGATGGATGCCATAAAGATAGTGGATTAGGCAATAATAATTAGCAACAACTAGGACGAACAACTGAGGAATTTGAAGCAGTCTCAGTCGTTTTACATGAGCTCATATATTGTCTACATGTTGTCTTAAATGAGCAAGTTTAGCAGATTATCAGGCAAAGGACCCATGGGATGCAGTCCAAGACAGTTGAAAGTCCATGAGTGCTATCCACAAGTGCACTTGTACAACATTGTTTTCAAGAAAGCAAGTGACAACTTCAACATGCACATTATCTGATCCTTACAAGGGGTTGTTCAGACAAGGTTGTCACAAGAAGTGAGGAAGTTGCTAAAGAAGAATGGGGCTTGGTACATTTAGTCTCCAAGATTTACTTACATCCGGGTCCAAGAATTCTCTTCCCAGCCCTATAGACTCCCAAGATATCCAATATAGATAAAATGGTGTTGTTGGAAGTAACAAGACAATTGACTACCTATGACAAGATTTAGAAAAAGAAGGGCAGGCTCGAATTTTCAATTGGCATGGGAGATTATGATGAATTGTGCTCATCATTGGTAGCAATAGAGAAGTAAGCAAATGAAGTGCTATTCTACCACCTCGCACCTCACATCACAAGATCGGATTTCAATCCGTATGATAAGATAAGAATGGTGGTTGACATGAGGCACAAACATAGGATACAGCTGGAGGATTACGAGATCAAAAAATGAATGTTTTCGAGATTGCCTTTTAAGTTGATAAGAATGTGAAATCATCCAAGTGCCAGATTAGGTAGAAGAAGATGTGAACACTATTCACATTGATTATGAAAAGGAAAAAGATAAGGCAATCCAAGCACCTAACTGGTCAAAACCAGAAATTGATGATCTGGATATCCTAAGCCGACCAATTATGAAATTCACGAGGCACTGGGATGAATGTCATATCAATAAGTTGAAGGCAAAGAATGCCCGACTGACTTACAATTTAATGGGAGACTTGGAATCCCAAGACGAGGCTATTAAGGGTCATTAGGAGCTCATGATAGAGAAGAGGCAATTCCACAGGAAAGGACAAAACGTGGAAAGGAGAAAAGTGTTCTCAAGTATTCGTAGATGAGGAAAAGGAAAGAGGTTCAAAGTGAGGAACCACAACAGAAGAGGCGAAAGTTAGAAGAAGCACAGTCACCTGATAGCTCCTCAAGCGTACATGAAGTTGATATCTTCATAGGAGAAGTAGCAGGAAATCAGGTCTAGGAAGAGGGCCAATACATCTCACATGGATAGGATATACTCAATATCAATGCTTTTTAAAGGCCTATTCAACAGATGAATGAGGAACAAGAACTTCCTCCAGATACAAAACATATTGAGGATTGCTTTAGAGAAACAATAGTGGGAGATTTAGGATGCCTTTAGGAGGTAACACAAGAACAGGAGCATGCAGAGACACGTGATCAATAGCCAACCAATTCATATTGGTTGAGATAAATAATGGGGAAAGAGCCAGAGGAAGAAATGGATCCTACACTTGAAATTGAAGAATTTCTAAGCCGGATAAGCAAACCAGTGGAAAAGAAGACGACAAAGAAATTCTCTAAAATAACTAGAGATGAGTTGGGATCCAAATGTTTGCATGTGGCAATACCCAGGGTTGACAAAGACAGAAACAAGATCACTCCAGATGAATATGACGTTACAAAAATTGATTTGGGGTGTGCTACCAAGGTACAAGTGATAGAGGACTTTGATGACTCCTCTCTAGCACTAAAAGAGCGGATGAAAAAGGTGGAAGAGAAAAATAGGAAGTTGAAGATTGAGAACAAGGCTTTATGTGAATATGTACGACGCTTAATGTGTCCATTTAGAGAGGAAGACCAGACTTTTGTTCCTCCCTCTTCTCTTTCAAAGGAATCTGTGGATGGACTTGAAGAGATAAGGAAATTTGCCCAATATTCTAAGGAATGGGTAGAGAACATCTAAACTGCAGCAGACAAATTCATTGAAGACTTGGCTCAATTTTATTGGAGAATCTTAGCTAACCCTAGCAAATTGGAAAGTGTGGACCAATCATGGGAGGACACACACATCTATCAGGGCTTGACTATTCTTCGTCTTGAGGCACTAATGGAAATTCCTAGGGAGACATTCATAGATGGAGAAGTCATTGGAGAAAATGAAGCATATGACTTCCCTCGATGGTTCTATGCAGTAAGTACTAGGAAGGAATTCTCTAAAAGATCTAATATGGAGTTAGCTCTATTGAGGACAATGGTTAAGGAAATTCATGAGGAAATCCTCAATACTATTGAGGCATTGTTTGCAAAAAGACTAACTAACGAGGAGCTAACAATGGATAACTTGAAGGACAAGTTGCATGAATTCTTTTTCGTGGAATCCTTCTTTAAGGGACATCTAGAGAATGTTTCCTTATTCTCGAGCATAATGTGCAAGACTCGGGAGATAATGTCAAGATGGGAGAAGGTTTTCACCAAGTGTGAAAAGGATATTACTATTTTGGAATATAAGTTGGAGACTGCACCAAGTGTCTCTATAGGAGAGCTCAAGGCTATCATGACTAGGTTCATTGCATTCGTCGTCAGAGAGAGATAATGGTTATCCTATTTTGGACGAGAATCTAGTAAATGCATGATGGAGTGATGGGCGTGATGGGTTATTTAATACAAGGTGGATGCCTTATTGACAGTGATGGGTCAATGCAAAATGGGTGTGATTCCTCATTTATTGTCATGCCCACTACTTGGCAACACATATGGTCATTTTTTGTCAAACCTTAATTAGGGTTTTGCATGGATAGGTCTTATCTCAATGTAATATAGGCCATCCATTTTCATTTTGGGGCCTATAAAAAGGGTTCACCCCTTCATTTGTAAAGGAGGGAGAATTTGTAAGAGATTGTTGTTATAAGCTATCAAGAAAATAAGAGTAATACATTGAATTTTGGTGTTTAGTTGTATTATTTTGAAGTTTGCATGGTTTATCTTCCTCAAGTAATTAGATTTGTTTTCAAGTAGTTAGATGAATGAGATAGATAACTTTGTTTCATGGTGAGATCATTCGCTCATAACTTTTGCAAATATATGATCTCTATTTGCAGTGCAAGGTTGGACTGAGCTTTTTAAACGTGTATGTTTAACTTCAATTATCGAATTCAAATATTATTCGCCTAGATGGTATTCATTGGTGATATGAAAATCTTTTGCATAACTCTTGAAGATTGCACCTCCCTTTGCGTAGTTGTTTGAAGTTGGTGAAACAAAGTGTGGTCAATTTCACCTCAGCCCTTGTTGTCTTTTGAGTTCTTCATATTAGATTAGAACCTCTCTAAACCCTTTCCTATTTATTTTCTATATATTTCATTGAGAATATGTTCCAAAAACACTTATCATTGCTAAATCATTCACTATACTTCCTTGAAGTCTAAATTTGTTAATTCTCCTTAAGGATTGTTCCATTTTACGAAAGGTCCCCCTTGGATTACCGACAAACATCAAGCCAAATGAGCTCATATCCATCATAAAGTCACAAGTTCGCAATCAAAACCTTGAAATTGCTTGTATGATCTTCCACAATCTTAGCATACACGAGATTTTGCTCAAGAGAGGATAGAGTGACCGTTGGAAACTTTATTCAGTGTTGGTGTGATCATAAAACGCCTATCAACACATCACTAATACTCTAATGTTAAGATTGTAAACGATTACATGTGCTTATAAATCTAGGCCATTATTATGACTAGATGGAACATTTTTACGTACCACAACATTGTGATGACTAATAGGCCAAGCCATCTTATGGTAGCTACACAAGGTGGAGCATTACCACTTTCTATATAGGTAGAATCTCTAACCCTAAGCTTTCCTCCTTTGATGATTGATGATAAAAATCAATTTCCATTTGTGATTATAGTTACTTGTAAGTTCCCATCGAGCACAATGTTGAAGATGGAATTACACAATGAAACCTAGAGTGGTTCATTAATTCATATGCACCTTCGTATTATTTAGTATTTGATATTTAATGTACATGCATATTTGTGAGTGATTGCATAGTTCAAAATAGATGAGCATTCTGCAATTCACATGCACCTCAAATCAACACAAAATATAATGGTGTAACTTGCATACCCATGTCAATTCCCATTTAGTTTTGTGCCCCATTTGATGGAATGACTTGATACAATCACTTATTGACAAATGACACTTGTGCAAAGTAGGTATCACTCTCACGCCAAATTTACACATATTACAAATTCATAACATTTATTATGATCCTTAATGTCATCCATTCTGAGATGTTTGAATTATCTACCTAGATATTAATGCTCCCTTGTCTTGGGGTAATCTCGCTTGTGCGAAACCATTCCTGCACCCAAAAATATGTCCCCAAAATTTCAAAATATAAATTAAAAATTTGACAAACTCACCCTTTTCTTCCCATCCTTAAGCTAACTTGATACATGTTTAATACAATTTATTGCTATGCACTTGTATTTAAAGGCATTTTATGTGCATTCATTTGAACATCATCTCATATCAAGAATACATTCAAATATCTTTCCCATTCAAACAGGAAACATGCTATAAACACTTCAATCGAAGCTCTAAAACAGCTATATGTTTGCATCACCATTATAAAGCATTAACACATGTGATCACTATCCATTTAAATAATTATAAAATTCATCATTTCAAAGGCTTGACCTAGGTGAACATGACCCTTGCAATCTAGCATTCTCCTCTTTGTGATTGTAGACACCACCGGTCCTTGACAATTAATACAAAGAATAAAATCAGGCATCTCAAAAAGCAAGAGTGCCCTCTATACCAAGTCAGATCTGCAGGCCACAAATCAAATCTGTGCCCACAAAAACGACCCAAATCAGCAAATTCGACCCTCCACAAAGTTGACAAACTGATTTGATTTCTCAACTAGCGTGACATATTCCAATGTAACAGCAGATTTATTCATCATCATTGTACCTGGAGCCAAATGCCTAATCCCTTCCAATTAATTTTTTAACACAGTATTTAATGTTTGAAATATTACTGTTAAAGCTGTCATTTTGATTATTCTAAGTTGATTTATACTGAGTTGTATCTTATTGGACTAGCCTAGATAAAACTTAGGAAAAGGTTGTTATTTTCCTTTACAAGTAGCAATCTCCTTTCCAAATAAGTAGTCCTTAATAAATGTTTGGCTTTCCTTTGTAGTCTCTATATTGCCCGCTCGCCGTAGAGAAGGACTAAGAGAGACTGCAAATTTTGGAAAATAACACAAAAAAATCCATGCTTAAATGCAAATTTAAAGTTAACAATACCGGTCAAAATGCACCATCTGGCAATCCTTCGTTATTTTGAAGAAGGATATAATTTAATTCTGGGTAGATTTAGGACAGTTCAAATCATTTCCTTTTAGAGGTCATATGCTGAAATAAAGATTTTCCAGTAAATGAATGTACAGAGAAATTAAAACTACTTCCTTCAGCAGAAAATGTGAGCTGTATTCTTTTGTCAATCATTAAAATACCATTGCATATTGAAACAACATAGCACAAAACTTAAAAGTACAAAAATACAATTCTTCCAGTACAGAGATGAACTGTATTTTTCGTATAAATAATAGCGAACTTTGCATATTGAAACAACGTAGCACGAAGTTCAGAAGAACAAACATACACTTGGCTTCTCCACAAGGCAAAGTGTAAAACATTTCAATGCCATCAGCATAAATCTTAAGAAGCAAAAATTCATCTACCATCGACCAATCCCCATGGTCAAAAAAAATTGACCATTCTTGCCATTGTACCATAGGTCCATGAGCAGTTATAACAAACAACTTTACATTTCAAAACAGTTCTCTGTGACTGCACTGGTCAGGGATATAAAAGTTATAAATCAAAGCCCTTCACCCGAGTATCTGGCTTCACAAAAAGGAACTCAAACATGGTGTACTTCTTTCTAGACAATGCTAATCCTGTCAGAAAAGAGTAATAAAACACAATATATAGGAAATCTTATGATAGCCTTTGATTGGACCATAAATTACACATCTTCAGAAAGTCTCGTGACACCCAAGATGGCAAGATATCGATGCCTTACAGAATAAAACATGTCCTTTGCTTCTTTCTGCGCTTCTTCTGCTTGGGTGGTTGAAGAACCACTTTGATTGCAGCATCAAAAACAGCCTTCACATTCTGAAACAAAAAGGAACAAATCAAATTGTTTCAAGAAACTTATGAAGATCTTAGAGAATGCCAACTCTTGATCTAGATGCTTACAAAGAGTCAAAATCCAGGCAGTGTACAGTGGCAGTGACTTAAGAATCCCAAGACTTTCCAAAAAGCAAAGACAAATGTTTGATTGTGCTACGGAAAAGAAGATTTGAGACCAGAGCGCACTGACAGTCAGCCAAAGATCCCAAGTTCTAAGAAAAATGTAGGGTAAAAATTGATAGTAAACAAATTTCCAATACATGTACTATTTATGACTCTATGTACGTTGCTGCAGTGAAGAGGAGCACCAGGACTTGCTGAACCAGCATTCACATGGAGGGCTTAGCTTTTGATACTTTGTCATACTTAGAATAATGTAAATTTAAAACCTCCACTAACAACCACAGCAATAATGTTCATCTACATGAAGCTTTAAGCTAGCACTATCAAATCATGTCAGAGGATCAAAAAATTACGTAATTGTAACTTGGCCCTTCCCAGTGTTGAAAGAGAACCTTGCCTGACAGTTGACTTTCCTATAAAGAAGAATTGCTAAGCAGTAATGTGGACCTTCCCCAGTTAAACTAAATAGGAAGTTCGACTTTTCATACATGTAAAGAATGCTATACAAGAGAAAAGGGAAAAAGTCACAGGCCTATTTCTATATGTCAAAACTCCAATGACATTAAGTTTCCATACAATATTCAATTCTCATACTCTGAATATTTCTCTAAATTGAAATACCTGTAAAATGCTTCTCTACCAACATACCTGCTGTGTTTTAGAGCTGCATTCAATGTACGCAGCAGCCCCAATCTGCTTCTTCAAATCTTCACCCTGAAAATACAGAAAACCAATTAGAAGCTGCAAGCGCATTCAAATCTGGAAAGTGGTTATAGTGAAGCTTAGCTCCAAATAGAAGGTGATAAATTTGTAGTTTCACAAAAGAATCAAAGATCAAAACATACGAGAATGCACCACATTTGACCTAATAATGTCATGGATACTTGTGCAAAAAATAATCAAGAGGCTCCTCTTTTAAAAATATCAAAAGCCACAAGACTTCAGAGGCCTAAAAGAAGTTTATCCGGTTAAAAGTTAGACCCACAACAGCAATACCCAATATCATCACATCAATCCATGAGAGAATTGTCACTCAGAAAACAAGAATAAAACAACAATAGCCAAGATACTAAAGCAAGGGTTTGATAATACATAACAAATTTTAACACGTAAAACATAAAAGTGCTAACATTGCCCAGTATGTGAAATTTGATTTATATCCTGGAACAGCAAACTGGGGCCTCGCTACTAGAAGAGACTTACTTTTGGATAATTTCACTAGGCATTACTGCTGAAAGCAAAAAATTCTTAATACTAGTCCTCTGGTACCTAATCGCAATCCTAATATGGAAAAATATCATATTAGACATTTTTACGCACTTATATATTCTTGGAGGTAAAAAGCCACCTGAGCTGTTGATATAGGGGCTGCTCCAGGATGATCGGCAAAAAACTGTTTGTCTTCTCTTAAATCTGTAATCGTTCAAAAGACAAGTTCTTTAGGATAAAAACAGAAAAAGGAACATCAGTCAAAAAGAGAAGAATCTGAGTCAAGCTAGAAAACAGGGAACATAAGCCCATCCTACCTAATTTAGTCCCCACCAAAATGATAGGCACAGATGGTGCATAGTGTCTCAATTCCGGAATCCACTGCCAGGAGATAAATAAGAGAAAACATAACCTTGTCAATATGGATAAAAATACAGGCCAGAAACAGGCATATTTTTGTTCAAAAAATAAAATGTAAATACAGCAGAATCTGCATCTGCAAACACAGATAACACAAACCACTGTGGGGCAATACCTTTTTGGAAATGTTTTCGTAACTGGCCTTGCTGATCAGGGAGAAAGCCAATAGGAAGACATCTGCACCTCTGTAACTTAAAGGCCTTAGCCTATTGTAATCCTCTTGCCCTGTACCAACATGGCTAAAACTATTAACAGAATATGATGAAGAAAATGCCATGTCCTGCTTTTAACACATCTACATTATTCCTTAAACCAATATGCAGTATATACTAGATAGAATAGCCAGCGTTTAAATGGCTTCACTATAGTGCTAAAAAAAGTTAAAGCTATTTTATGGTGAGAAAACAGCAATATAATCCATGATTCCTGAGAAACGGTTGAGTGTAGCACAAGGCAATTGTCATCTCAGCCGATAGCCAGGCTCAATCCTTGAGGATGGACCTTCTCAAAATGTTTTCCATTGTCTGCAATCACTAAAATTGCATATGGCAGCAGCATCCCCCCCTCCCACCAAAATAAGGAGAATATGCAACTTATAAGGTTAAGACTGAGCATAATTTAGAACCAAAGCAAACGTTGCAACTTTAGAGGTGAACTATGGAGTGACAGGAGGAGATGAACAAGGAAAGTGACTATTCTTCTACAGACCCCGATTAGGTGTTTTGGTTACGACCCTTTATCATCAAGGATGAAGATATAAGTTGCATACTCACTAATTCTCTGTAGAAAGATACCTGAAAAGTATATTGCAAGCAGCGGGTGTATGTTTTGAAATATAACACGGAAAGTGGAGGCGTTGCTAAATACCCCTGTTTGGTCTTTTGGTTAACGGATCATACTCACAAGTGTAAAGTTATGAGTCCATTACATTCTCAGATACTCACAAAACTTTGGAGTGCGTATTATTGAAGTTTAACCAGGGAATAGATATTGAAGTTTAACCAGGGAATAGATGAAGGATAACTGAATAAATGCCATTCCATATTTCTGAATGACATATACGTACTAAAGTTGAAAACGGAAACCTAAAACAGTGTTACCTGCCGTGTCCCAAAGGCCAAGATTCACCGTACTCCCATCCACCACCACATTTGCACTGAAGTTGTCAAACACTGTTGGCACATAGTCCTGGCCACAAAATCCACACAGGTTCAAAACCCATGAATGTCCCAAAAAAAAAATGAAAATTTAAAGACATTTAAAAAACAAACCGAGCAGCCCACTACGCCCTTAATATCCCAGATTCAAACACTTATTTACTTTGTCTCCATCAAGGCAGGGCAGATTCAAGACTTACAGTTGGGAAAGTGTTGCTTGTGTAGGAAATAAGCATACAAGTCTTCCCCACAGCACCATCCCCCACGGTCACACACTTTATAAACCTTGCAGTACTCATGGTTGCCCTTACTCTTCAGAAGACCCACTGAATTTGTTTAAACATTTCCTGCACTGAAACGACCCCAAACTGTCAGTATTCCCACAATGTACAAGACCTATTGCAGTTCTGTTTCCAAAAGCCAAAAAGGAGGTCAGTCTTACACAGTTTTGTCCTATTTTACTACTACTTTTTCCCTTCCAAAACAATTGACAAGGCTTTTCCCTTGAAAACATACACCTCTGCCTTCCCCTTCACTCCTCCCCCAAAACATACAGTAAACGTTAAATGGCACTAATGAGGTCTAGAATAAAAAATGTAGACACCCAAATGATTTTAATCCTGTAAACTAATCAAAACAGAAAGGCTATGGAAAAGAAATCAACAATACCACATACCATGGGTTCAGAAAGGCTGCATTTTAGGCTCGGGGCTCAAAACTGGGATATATAAACCAATACAGATGGGCTTGACTACAGACCAAAGAACGGATGCTGGATTCAACTTTTTAAAACAAATCAGACTACAAGGCAAACATGTGCTAATTTAGGCCATGAATGAATATACTAAAACCTTGACAAGTCATTTATATTTTAAAAGCTGTTCCAGATATTCTGAGACTAGCAACCATGGAAAGGATTCCAATATTATAGTGTTTAGCCAGAACATCATGGTTGGGATTTGTTCTTATAAAATATCTCATGTCCATTCCCAAAAACATAATCTATTCTAAAGCAAACAACTTTATTGCTTTCTTAACAAAGTAAGATCACCCACATTAAGCCTTAAATTTCACTCTTCTTGCTTTCGGTCTCCCTCCTTTCAAATTTCAAACTTGAAATTCTTCTGCAGTAAAGCACGTCTTTTTAAAGCATTCCCTTCATGGAGATTGTGCCTGGTATTGTGGAATTTGAGGACATTTGAGGATGTTTTTAATATACCTAATATAAAATTTGTCTAATGAATTTGAATGGTCCCTAATGAAAAGATGGGCCCCCCTGGTCGAATGAGCCAAACCAGGTGTGGGACCCAACCCAACTCAATTGGTCTCGATGAGCTATAGACATACACTTGCTTGTTTGACAAGCTCATTAGGAGATATATTGAATGGCGGTCGACCCAACTGAGTGCACGGTAGTTATGAGATGTCACTTCATTTCTTATTATATCGCGACTTCCCTAAGCAATCTACGTGTTCTAATGGCATGCTTTCCATCAGGATTACTCTAAATAATTGCCTATGCCTACTTTAATCTTTTCCTTTCGAATCGAAGTGAAAGAACAATTATAGCGCGATTTCTAGGTTTGATTGTGTACACTGTTCAACACTAAAATTGCATCGATAAATCTACTTTTATAGAAGAATGGAGATGAGTGGAGAATGAGATCGAAACTGTATAATAAAAAACATAGCAGCAAATGCATAAAGAAAGAGGAAGGGTAAGGAAGAATGTTTGTTTCAAAGGTTAAAAAGAAATCAACAAGAGAAAGGAAAGAAGAGGAGCTTTTGTGGTGTCTTATTAAGTTGTGTTTTGCATTTTGTTAGGAGATGAGTATTAATTATAGTCTATGTTCTAATGACTGTTCATTTATCTAATTCTCAATTACTAATATTAATGAAATCAGAAAAATATTAATAAAAAATTCATTAATAAATTTCACATGTGTCAATAATTGGCCACATTATTCTCAGTAAGAATTTTTGGACATTAATTGGAAGAGTTGTACAACTTTATTGGTACCCATAGTGCACGACTATTAGGGCATTTGTGCATAAGTACTAACCATTTTTTAAGTGGTTGTAGTGCACAGTTATTGAGGCATCTTTAAGTAGGTACCGGGCAACACTTTGAAATGGCTACTTTTTTACCCTTACACACATAACGTATCCCACAACATTCCTCATTACTACATATAAGCTAGAACAATAGTTACAAGCAGTTAAATCGCATACGATTACAACAAAAAAAATTGTTGAAATCCAAAGTACCTTTTAGGATATGTGGGTGCACAAAGTTAGCTATAAAGACTACTATAAGCTAGAACAATAGTTACAAGCAGTTAAATCGCATACGATTACAACAAAAAAATTTGTTGAAATCCAAAGTACTTTTTAGGATATGTGGGTGCACAAAGTTAGCTATAAAGACTACTAGTACACTTCCCCTATTAAGGATGGTAGTGTGGCCAGTGACATTTTATCTAGGATGAATTTATGTAGGTGTGTAAAACCAAATAGGTTAATATGACATGTCTATTGATGATTAAGATTTAAGAATCAAAACATAAAGACAAAAAAATATGATATTTGATTTGTGTCTTTAAGATATTTGTAAACGTTGATTCATTTAGAATTATCTATGTGTTTCTTTTGTTTGTTATTTGTCATCTATTAATTGTTTTTGTATGCTCATTTGACTTAGAAACTAGGTTAGAATTCTTTACATGTTTCTTTTGTTTGTTATTTGTCATTCATTAATTGTTTGTATGTTCACTTGACTTAAAAATTGGGTTTTTTATCCTAAGTTTTGAGTTTGTTGTTTGACCAAAGCGATAAACATATGTTCATTCAACATAAAAATTGAGTTTTCTATCCTAAATTTTAAGTTTGTTACTTGTCTAAAGTGGCAGCAATATGTTCATTTGGTTTAAAAACTTAGTTTTCTACCTTAAATTTTGGGTTTGTTGCTTGACTAAAGTGGCAAACATATGTTCATCGCAACTAACTTTCTACTACTAAAGTGTGGATTTTGCAGTGAGTGGCATAGTTGCCTAGTTTATCCAAATGCATGGCTAAATACAAAAACATGTCCATTTTAGATATGACAATCATTCATTTGATTCCAAATTAATAGAGTTTTTACAAATAAGTTAACTTTTGTCATTTCACAAGTCCAAACTTTGAAAGCCAAAATTATCACAATGTGTCATATAGTCTTTTTTTTCCAAACTATTGGTTATTTATAGATCAACTGAATATTGTTTAACCACTGGGTCATTAGCAAATTTGTCTCAATCTTATTGTCTTATTTTGTGACGACTTGTCTTTCTTGAAGATAAACCCATCATCATGTTTCATAATAGAAAAAAGGAAGTAATCTAGATCTTGGAGCTATGAGGACTCAACTACAAACATTAAGCAACCTAATTATAGGTATGAAAGTTTTTTGTTTGAATTTAATTTAAATTTCCTTTTAATAGCATAAGAAAGAAGGACTACAAAAGATTGTATTAATAAGCACAGGTTTGGTTTATTAGCTAAGCGTCTTTTAGAATAAAAAGTTGAAAATAGAAGAAAATGTTTGTTGTCTTTGTATTATTTATTGTTATTTTTTTTTTATCAGTAATAGTTTTTGTATTATATTAATGCAAAATTTTAAGCATACATAAATGCAGTCTCCCATAGTCCATTTACATACTGTAGGCAGCAAACCCCCATACTACCCACAACCATATAGTATGTTCTAAAAAATTGTACAACCTATGCAAGTCCAAAAAAGACCAGTTCAAAGTTGCTCTCGCCAAACCCAAATATTACAGAAATAGTTTAGTTTTAACAGTTAACTATTTTCAAAAAATTTGTAAAAGCATATAAAAACAATGGCCAAATGGCCACTCACTCGTTGTCGCCCTGGCTCTCCTTCTCCCCTCCCTCCTTGGTGGTCGGAGCTTTACCTCTTGTCACTTCACATTTCATCTTTGGGATGCAATCCAAACATCCGAAATCGGGATCACCTTCCAAGCTCGCCAGCAACTGAACAACTCATCCTTCCTCAAACCTGTCTCTCAGGTCTCTACCGACTTCCATCTGTGCTACCACTTATAAAGCCTTCAGGACTTCATCCGCCCTAATTAGTTTCACACATAGCTTCATAGCTTCCCATCCAATACGAGCACGTTCATGGCATTGTTCTTTTATATCATCCTCCAGCCAAAGGACAAAAGGTAGCAGCACCTCCTGGTCATCTCCCTCCTTGATACAAATGCCTACTCGAGGCACAACCCAATCCAAAAGTGAGTCGAGATTGAGCAAGTACTCCCCATCAATCAATTTGGTCAATGTGAGTCTAATCTTCTCCACCTTCAACTCAAACTCGCATGTCCATGCCAAAATCAAGGAGTACACCTCCATATTCATCTGATATCGATGATGGACATACACCACCTCTTTTGCAAGCATGAGGCGTGCCACACTCCACAGCTTCTCCGCCTTGTAACAGAAAAGTCCCTGCATCCTCTTCTCCGTCACCTTGCCCAGGAATGGCACCAACTTCTTATCTGTGTGCAGGGTGAAATTTGCTTCCATAGTCACCTGCAAATTGAAACTACACCAGCTTCTGCAATGACAATGTCATAAAAGCCACAAAGTAGTGCAATCAATTAAAAAACACACAAACACTAGCTCACAAACCAAAGGGAAATAAATTCCTCCGCCATCATTTAGGATGAGTAATGAATACTGAAGAGATGGCATAAATGCCATGAGATTGCATGGAAGATTTGTTGACATCTTGCACCCGCATCAAAGCGTGCGACTTGCCAAAGATAACTACCACATTCAAGGAACAAGCGCCAACTTGCGTGGTGTACTTGCCAAAAAAACTTCCCTCGCTTACAAATTGCAAGCTGCAAATTCCTAAAAGATTGCATTTAAGACCATCTCCACATTCTTCCTTCTCCTTTCCACCACTTGGTCATATAACTGTCCATATCACATCCAATATTAGATAGCAAATCTGCCACTACATTTGCTCCTTGCCTGACATGGGAGACACGAAATTCCACAAATGATTTGAGCTTCTCTCGGATCGTAGACACCCATCGATTTATTTTCCAGCATGGAGTGTTGCCTTTAGCAATTGAGTTAATAACTACCTGAGAATCTCCTTCCAAATGCAGTCGTTGGACTTTCATATTTAAAGCCAACTCAGTTGCCAGGAATGCTGCCTGGACCTCCGCTTCATTATTAGTACCATCCTGCAAACATTGTGCTCCTTTGAAAAGGATAGACCCATTATCATCCCTCACCACCACCCCAACACGTGAGATTCCCGGATTTCCTCTTGAAGCACCGTCAAAATTGACCTTTATCCACTCTTTACTAGGTGGTTCCCATTTAACATCCCCTATATCAGAAAAATGATCAACCCTCGAGGACCATTAACGGGTTATTATTTATTGTTATTAGTTTAAAGCTTTTTATTCACTTTAGTTTTCTATATTTTATCTAGAAATAATAAAAAATATAAGAAAACTTAGATACTCAAGAGAATATTTTGCAAATTATTTTTCTATCTTAAACGAACTCTTAGATTTCTATCTTTGAAAATTATATCAACATCGAACTTCCCAACATTAATCAAATAGAAAAGTTTCAAAGCTTAAAATAAAAATCTTAGGTTATTTATATTTTAAAAGAAGCAATTAAAGTAGAAAATAAATTATCTATGTGTTTGTACAAGATTGATTAAAAGCTTCTCTACTTCTTTTATTTTATATTAGAAAGATTGAAAACAAAACAAAAAATTATCTACTTTTGTTGTTTTTACTACTTACAAATTTAAAAATTTAAAAATAATCCTTTTATAAAAAGATTAGATAGTTAGGCTCATTTAATATATTGACTATATTAGTGTTATTAAGTGTTTATTATTAGTTAATCAATTAGTTATTTTATTTAATTATCTCACAAAACACAAAAGTAAAATAATCAACAAAATTAGTTTAATGAGCATTTAAATCAAAGTAATTCATTTTAATTATTTAATTAGATAAATTTTGCTTTCTTGTTTAAAGCACAAAGAAGACCTTCAAACATAATACAAAACACATACAACAAAACAAAAACAAAAATATTTGTCATTTTATAAATCATTCAAATGAGAGGACCATCATCTTTCCAAATCAATCAAATATGTTTAAAGGTGCAAGTGAAATAGCTACATTCAAACTTCATTGAGAATGTATGGATGCAAATGAATCTGCTCTTTAAAAATGATGTCGATGCAAAATTTTGAATGTGATTGTCCCCTACACAACATTGCATGTTCATTAGAAGTATATTAGGAAAACAATAAAAATTAACTTGCACATTTGCTATAAGATTTTCTAGTTTGATTAGGTCATCTTTAAAGAGGATGATAAATCTTTTGAGACAATGATTGGGGTGTGCATTGTTGTAGAGGATTAGTAAATATAATCACTTTTTGTAATTCAATTATGTGGATTGAAACCATTGTAAGACATTGATATTGTTTTTAAACCCTAGAGAATAAATAATGTTCGTATAGCATATTGAATCAAGTTTTAGACTATGTTATTCTAATGAACATGCATTGATCCTTTCTAATATCCCTATCCATTCGCATATAAAATGAAGAATCACACTTTATTATTGTACATTAGTAGTTTAGGTGTTGTTTTCATGTCCAATAATTAAAAGTGCAAGGAATATAAGATATTGTGAAATCATTATTCAACTCCTTGTTATATTTGCATGAGATTTTATTTGGTTTTCACTAAGATAGATCTATTATTCATATAAAATTTAGTTATGTTATCTCAAGTCGACTTGCCTAGGTTTCGTAGAGCCTAAAATTAAGGAGAGATATATCTATCTCTTGTTTGTTGGCCCAACCTCTCATTAATATTGATCAAAGGGATTCACAACCCCTTAGAGAATATTGAAAGCATGTAGGAGAACCAACACAAAGCACATGCACCTAATATAGTACTCAATAATAATATGTTATAATTTAAAATATAATTACCTATTTGCTTTAATGAGATCAACAAACTCTTGAATCCTCGAGAAAAGCTAATAAAATAACCCTATATAAAGTAAATGCCTCAACCTCCATCCCAACCCCTTAATATATAGGTTTAAGAAGGCCCATAAAACCACTATAAAATAATAGCATAAACTCAAAAATGACACAAAAATACCATTATAAAATTTGCACAACCCACTACAAGAGTGTCACATCCAAAATATAATGTAACTCATTTTCAAGTCATTTATGACCACCATGACCAAAGGTGTCATAAGTAACTCCTAAGTACCCTTCATAAAGCAATAATTATTTCTTACACGTGGATATTATTAGTAGGATAAATTATGCTCTTACTGTAGACACCTAAAAATGTCTTGTTGATCATGTATTAATTATTCGTCCAGTTAGTTAAATAATTATTTAATTATTTAATTAAGCTAATTAATCTTATTCTTCTAAATTCATATTTCTCTATAATCTTACTAATTATTCTATTTTCAATTCTATCTTCATTTAATCATTTAAACCATTTTCTAATGTTAATTAAATGTTTATTATTTAATTAATTATGATTTTTAATCCTTCAATTTAAATAATCTTTATTATTTAAATAAATTCTTTTTCAATTTCTCTCTATTCAATTAATCATTAACCCTTTTCTAAATATTAATTAAATATTAATTATTTAATTAATTATGATTTTAATCCTTTAATTTGAATAATCTTTATTATTTAATTAAATTCAATTTCTAAACAATTAAATAGTTTCTTTAAATTATTTAATTAACTAATTAATTCTTCTAATTTCTAATTCCAAATTCCCAAATTCTAATTTCATTTAATTATATTAATTCTTCTAATTCAAATTCATATTCTTCTAATTCTTCCAAATTCAAATACATGTGCATGATTTCAAAAATCAAATTAAAAATCAAAGTCAAGTTCTAAATATATTTAAATAACAAATTGAATTTAAAATAAATTCAATATTTGAATTAAATCTCATGCAAAGATTAAATTGAAAATCAAAGTCAAAGTGCAAGCACATGCTAAATTAATTAATTCAATCAATCAATTAATTAAATCATTATCTTTTCAACCTCTATTTCTATCTTCCACTTTGCTTTTTTTTCCAAAAAGCTTTCAATCAGTTAACTATTTCAGTTTCTTTAATTCTCTCCAATCATTTTTTTTCTATCTTCTAGTTAGCTTTTTCTAAATAAAGCTTTCTTTGTCATCAATAAATTATTCTCCAATCATTCTTTTTCATCTTTCAATTAGTTTTTTTCTCAATCAGTTAACTCAATTAATCTATTCAATCAATTGAGTTCCACCTCCAAATCAGTAGTTCAACTATCAATTAGCATGTGAGCTCACTTGAGTTCCACCTCTTGATCAATTTGTTCCACCTTTCAATCAATCCTCTCCAATAATCTATAAATTGAGCATTCAATCTCCATTTTCAACAATCACGAACAATCACGAACTTTGAATCTTTGTGTCATTTGCAGGTTGCCAACACGATATCTGAGAGTCATCGTACCACAAAGAAGAGAAGAACAATGGAAGCTACACGCAGTCATGGAATAGGGAGTTTTGATTGATTATTTTACATTCCTATTTTCTTGATTGTATCATTTCATTGGTTTTGTTTAGAATTATTTGGTTAGATAGGGATTCGTGATTTCCCTCTATTTCTACTTGAATTAATGATGAATTTTAGCATACACATTTTAGTGAACCCAACATGAATCAACAACACTCTGATTTGGAATTTTGTGTATTCCTGCAGGTATAGGTATCAGATCTTGCAGGTATAGGTATAGGAATATGTATCGGATTTTGTGTATTCATGATCGAGTTGGGTTTATGTAAGAGGTTGTAGACCTCTGGTATTGAGCTTAACCGAAACTGTAATCTGGCATGTTTGATGCTATCACATGTGATGGACTTGAAAATCACTGAGAGGGGGGGGGGGGGGGGGGGGTGAATCAGTGACACCAAAACATACACAGCTTTAAACACTAACTGGTAGATGAACTTAACCAAGCAGTTAAACAAAATACGTGCTATCCAAAATGAAATAACAACATCCACATAAAGTAGAACATCCACCATAACACAAGTGTTTATACGTGGAAAACCCAAATAGGTAAAAACCACGGTGAGATGGAACTCACAAGTTAACTATCTATAGTAATAGAAAATTGACCGGTTAAGGTCTTACAAAGGACTCTGCTAGGAGCAAATCTTGTTAGAGATCCCAAACTTGATTAGAAGCTTATACCCTGTTAAGAGTACTCCCTGTTAGGAGTAACCTTGCTGGAGGATTTTAGAATCCAAACTAATGGATCACCTTGTTAGAGGATTTGTACAATGAAGCTTGTTAGAGCTTACCCGGTTAGGGGATTTAATTCTATTGTAATGATTAGAAAGCAACAAGAAATATTTGATCTGTTTTAAGTAGCACAAACTTACTTGATCATATCATTCTAAGTACATTCAACACTGCTCTCCATCTAAACACTTATCGCTCTTTAGCAAAAGTACTCGCATAGATCACCTCTACTATATATGTTCTCTCTTTTTCATCTCGCCTGAAATGCTTCACTCGGATGTCTTTAAATAGGCATTCAGACCTTATGTCGACCATAGGAACACAATTTCCTAGGTGCAGTGTATCTAGACATTTGAACATAACTCATCACAAAAATGACCGCCAAACAAACGGTGCTGGTAACGTATCATAAAATTAGATACTGGTTAGAGCAGTCAATACCGGTTGGAATAAAACTAGTGAATCGTTGTCCTAGAGTCTTCCACTTGATCTTCACCTTCAACTTCATCTTCACTTTGATGCTGACTTAGTGTTACCACAAGTTATCTCTTAGGCACATACCGGTTGACACAGAGTACTAGTTAGAGATAGACCTTGAACATACCGGTTGGTAGTAAAAACTAATTGAAGTTATACTGGTAGTCAATGTAATCATATATGTGTGTGAGAGTGTTTCATCAATAAGTGATGAATACATTACAATTATCATCAAGCCAACAATCTCCCCCTTTGGCATTGATGTCAACACTTAGAAATTTTTAGAGTAATACAATACCGCTAAGTGTGCATACACAACATATTTACACATTTACTCATATTCCCCTTTTAATGCAATACTCCCCCTTAATGCATGCATAAATATAAAATTTTCAAAAACACACATACATATTATTACTCCCCCTTTGACAACAATGCCAAAATGATAAAGTAAAATATATACATATATATAGAAAATATGTATCAAAGTGTTCATCATATATTACAATTTTAAACAAGTTCATGCATTGGATATTCTCATGAAAATATTACTGAATTTATGTTGCATTTGGGATAGAGCATTCTTTCATGATTCTAGTATGTTGTCCGTATACTCAGAGGTAGAAAGCAGCTAAGAATATAATTCTTCCATTGAATCTAGAGTGCAGGTTTCAGGAGTAGCAAGAATAGCTTCTGCACTAGAATAGGCTCTTTTAAGAATGTCAATCTGTGAGGTGAGCTGACTCTTGAGCTCTCTTAGAGATTGAAATCTCTTAGCTCTCTCATTATCATACCTATTCAATTTGTCATGCAGTTCATCTATAGACCGGTTAAAGGCATGAATAGAGTCCTGGATTGGGACATATGCCTTGCATAACCTTTCTATTTCCTGCTCAGTCTCAACTTGATTCTAAGAAATATCAGAATAAAAGAAAGTAATATTGGAAGTAGAGGCAAGATACTTTCCTCCAGATTCAATAGCTTTCTTTAACAAACTACCATTATGAGATAAAGTCATTTTGCTATTTTCAACGTGCTTAGCCAATCTATCTCCATATTCCTTCTTGTGGCTCTTCTCAACAGATATTTGAGCAACATCTTCAAGTGATTTGATTTGATCAGATGCATCTACAACTAACTGACCAAGTTTGCTGATAGGAGTAGGAAGATGTGTGAGAGAGGTTTCTAGTAGTAATCCAGACAAAATTTCTACAACATTCTAGATTGTCTCTGCCTCAATTCTTCACTCTTTCAACCTCTTCTTGTGTGCACAAGATTGCATAACATTAGCAATCTTCATCATTTTAGATGCACTCAAGGTATTCATGTCAATAGGTCCTGAAATACTTAAAGAGTCTTCATCATCATCATCAAGTAGTTCTGACTTTGCCGGTTCAGGGGGTGTACTCTTAATGATGGCTCTTTCTGTGTTCTTCTCTGTTGCATCTTTTGTTTGCTAAGTAATAACTTCCTTAGTAGACTCCTTTCGAGTAGTCTCAATGACCAGTGGAGATTGGGGTTTCTCCATTTGTTCAGTTGTCAGTTCACTGACCTCTTTTAGTTGATTACCTGGTTGATCACCTGATGTAACCTGTACTTTTGTGATTGAAGGAGGATCCATATCTGGTGCAGTTATGTCTCCAGATAGGTCTACTATGTCCCGAATATCTTCATCAACAAGAATAATGGAATCATTCTTCTTCTTGGTTGGATAGACAACGTCATCTTGAATAATTTCCTCTTCATCCATTTCTGGTTGAGGAACATCATCTGTGGTATCATCCTTACTGCTTGAGTGGATGACATCTTCCCTCTATTTAATTATACAGGCTAGCTAATGTGTCTCAGACTCAACAACTAAATTTTTTCCATTTAGAAGCTTCAATATTGTTACTTTAAAATCAAAATATGCTTTGTATTCCTCAGTTAAAGCACTAATTCCATTTGATGATAGATTGGGAAAATATTGTACAAATACTTCATCAAAAATCTTCTTTTCCATTTGAATGGCTTCTTCCCATTTATCTAACAAAGTATTATACAAGGAGACTGAAATATCTTTCTCTAATTCATGTGGAGATCTACTGTAATGACCCAAGTAGGTTAGTACCTGTTGAAGTACTTGCTTCTGCTCATCTTCAGTAAAAGAATCGTAATGTTCTTTGACATTGTCAAACCTGTTTCTTCCCAATGAATTCATTGTTCTTTAAAATGTTGTGTCAAGTTTGTAGGTGGCAATGTCTATAGGTGTAGTTTCCTTCGACACTACCTTTACCTTCTTAGGTGTTCTACCAGTTGTCTTTTCCTTTTTAGGTTCTTCTTCAGAAATTGTACCCTCAGACTCTGGTTGCAAAATCAGTTTCCTGTTCCTCTTCTTTGGTACACTCTCCTTCTCAGAAATTTTAGGTGCTGGTTCCTTCTTGGTTAGGACACTTTGAGTCACCCTTGTAGTCTTCTTCACAGGATATTTTTTGTCACATTTCTTTTGCTTTCCCTTTGCTTTTTCTATAGGTGCAGTACCGGTTTTAGTTGGTGCAACTTGGACTGCTAAGATGTCCAATTTTGCCTTCTTTTTGTCTTTGGGCGATGCTAACAGAGTATTAGCATAGCCAACCAGTAAGTCATGATTGACCTCGTAGCTCATATCTTCCATCTCTTCCTCCCTTGGTTCAATTGCTTGCATCAAGCAAAAGTCAGTGGTAACCGTGAAGATTATGTCTTTTTTAATGGATTTCAAATTTTGAAATAGCTGGAGTCTGATAGCTTCACAAATATCATAGTCTGCATTTTCAATTATCATTCCATGTGTTGTATGAATTGGTGTGGATGGAACATTGTTAAGTCTACTGGAGTAGAACACTCGATAGCCTATCACCATTGCTGCAAGTTTCACCGCATGGTCCCTAATATTGTTGATAGAAAAAGAACACCTATCGGATGTAGAACCGGTTAACTTGAAGACATTATCTTTTGAAATTCTCCTCAACTCAAGAACTTTAGAAATAACCCGTTACAACCCTAATAGCCTCCTTGGTTATTGTGTGAGTCCTCTCCAGATACATATTTTCACCGTGGACTCGACTCAAAATTATTCTTATGTGTTCATCCTCAAAGTTTTCAAGAAAGTAGGTGGCATTATGAAACCCTTTTTCAAAAACCCTAGCATATTTAGCTTCAATATTTCCATCCTTATTACAGAGTGATTTCAACTAAGTATAGATGTGAAGAGTTCCCAAATCTTCAATTTCACAATCTATATAGCTGGACAAATCACCTTTGACCATGACACCACTCGGGACTTGCAACAATGCATTATAAGACATAATTTCATCTTCCTTTAGAGCTTCCTCAGGCTCAGCAGTGACCATCAACCTCCCTATAGACTTAGAAGTAGATGCCATTCTAGATAAACAAGTTTTGAGGCGGTATACAAGGAAATACCTACAATCTTGCACGTTGCTTCGTTTCCCGATTGGACTGATCAAATTCACTCCCGTTCGCTTCTCTGTAGCTTCCAATTCAACTTGATTTCTCTTAATCACAAAGCAATTTTCCAATTTGCACCAAGACAATCTTGCTCTACTCTGCAATCACTTCAATTTCTTTTTCTGAAAGAGTTAGGGTAAAAATGATAAGGTAAAACTTGTTTTTATCCTTTTTACCAACTGCAATAAATGCTCATACTTTTAGGTTACAAACCCTAATTTCACCGCTTAAGTGAAATACTAGTTAATAACACATCAACAAAAATCACCAAAATTCAAAATTCAAAAAAAAATTCCCGCTTATTTTACAAAAGGGGTTCGGAAATGTTTTACCGTTACACTCCCCTTAGCCGTATTAGATAGGCTTAAGTCATTGGTGCTGGATTCTCTTCACTAGGTGAAGGAATGATTTCCTCTACAGGCAATTCTTTGCTTTTCTTCTTCCAAGTCTGGTTCATATTTTCTCTTGTTTCCTCAACATCAATTTTCTGTTTGCCTTTCTGATCCTTGAAAGAGTTGACCGGTTTACTGTTCCTTGATCTGCAAAACTTTGCCAGGTGCCCCGGTTCGTTGCAGTGGTAACAGACCATACCAGATGATCTCCAGGGTCCTGCATTTCCTCTTCCTGTTCTTTTTCTGCAGTTCATAGCCACATGGCCAAGGTTATTACAAAAGGTACAAACAACATATGTTCCCTTTTCCATTTCGAATGGACTAAACCAGTTGCCATAGGATCTTTGCTAGTTCCTATTTACCCTGTTGTCAAAATTTCTTGTCCGGTCACCATATGGTCTAGGATGCATGTGTGGTACAAGATTGTTTGATCCATATCTACACTCAATATGTTTATGCCCATACATTCAACAAGTGTAGCAATGTCCTTCAAACTTTCTAGACACATACCCAACATTAATATTGTAACTTGCATTCATGTTAGGTTTGTTCCTACAAACATTTGCAGTATGACCAGGCTTATGGAAAAACAAAGCTGATAGGTTTGAAAGCCTTCTTACCTGTAGTCTTATTGACTTTAGAATCAACTTTGTTATTTGGATTGTTGCTCTTTGTGCCAGAGGATTCACCTTTTTTAGTTGTATGAAAACCAAGTCCAGAGATATCACCCTTAATTCTTTGTGATTGAATTTGTTCTTCCAGCATGGTAGAACTTTTAGCGAACTTCTCTAATTTCTCATTGGCTTCAGTAAGCTTTTTGACAAGATCTTCATTATGCTTAGACAAGTTCTCTTGCAAAGAAAATGCCAACTCAAGATCTAGCTTTAGGTTTTCCTTTTCTTTTGTTTCAGCTATTAAGTCCTCATGCATAGTATATTTTTCTCATTTGATCTTTATGATTTCTTGATCTCTTACCTTGATAAGATCTTCAGCAGCTCTTCTGGCTTCCAGTTCCTGACTCATGCGGATAGTGAGACCTTCCAGCTCTCTTCTTAAATTCAGTTTCTCACCCTACAACTTTTCAACTTCTTCTGATAAAGCATCAATATTAGCTTCATCTGAAGAACTATTGTCAGATATTTCTAACAATTTTTTAGATAGCTCTCTCCTCTTGACTTGAGAATCTTTCAGTTTTCCCCTAAGGGATTCAACTTCATTTCTACTAGCTTCTAGCTCTCGAGCCATCTTGAAGTAGCTTATGTCCCCCATGGTAGTTTCAAGATTCTCTTCTAAGTGGTTAGGCTTCAAAGAAGTTAGGCTCTGATACCAATTGATGGACTTGAAAAGCACTGAGAGGCGGGGGGTGAATCAGTGACACCAAAACATACACAACTTTAAACACTAACCGGTAGATGAACTTAACCAAGCAGTTAAACAAAATACATGCTATCCAAATTGAAATAACAACATCCACCATAACACAAGTGTTTATACGTGGAAAACCCAAATAGGTAAAAACCATGGTGAGATGGAACTCACAAGTTAACTATCTGCAGTAATAGAAAACTAACCAGTTAAGGTCTTACAAAGAGCTCTGCTAGGAGTGAATCTTGTTAGAGATCCCAAGCTTGATTAGAAGCTTATACCCTATTAAGAGTACTACCCTGTTAGGAGTAACCTTGCTGGAGGATTTTAGAATCCAAACTAATGGATCAACTTGTTAGAGGATTTGTACAATGAAGCTTGTTAGAGCTTACCCAATTAGGGGATTTAATTATGTTGTAATGATTAGAAAACAACAAGAAAGATTTGATCTGTTCTGAGTAGCACAAACTTGCTTGATCAGATCATTCTAAGTACATTCAACACTGCTCTCCATCTAAACACTTATCGCTCTTTAGCAAAAGTACTCGCATAGATCACCTCTACTATATATGTTCTCTCTTTTTCATCTCGCCCGAAATGCTTCACTCAGATGTCTTTAAATAGGCATTCAGACCTTATGTCAGCCATAGGAACACAATTTCCTAGGTGCAATGTATCTAGACATTTGAACATAACTCATCACAAAAATGACCGCCAAACAAATGGTGCTGGTAACGCATCACAAAATTAGATACCTGTTAGAGAAGTCAATACCGGTTGGAATAAAACTAGTGAATCATTGTCCAGGAGTCTTCCACTTGATCTTCACCTTCAACTTCATCTTCACTTTGATGTCGACTTAGTGTTACCACAGGTTATCTCTTAGGCACATACTGGTTGGTAGTAAAAACCAATTGAAGTTATACCGGTAGTCAATGTAATCATATGTGTGTGTGAGAGTGTTTCATCAATGACAATAAGTGATGAATACATTACAATTATCATCAAGCCAACAACATGCAGTTCTTCTTTCTGGATTATTGTCCAAATATCTTGAGGTGGTTGGCCTCTTCTGTAGTCAGTGAGACTCCATTGTGATGAGCAATGCGTTCTAGGTAGTGTGCATTCGTGCATGTGCAGGCCCCGATTGTAATCATATACTTTCTAGAAAAGTATCATCGGACTGTGGGTAGTGTTTCCCACTGTGGTTTTTCCCTTTATTGGGTTTTCCACGTACAAATCATGGTGTTATGTGTTATGGCTGCATGGTATTGATTCTCTGGTTTTCAATTATGCTTTAATGCTTAATCAGTTACTCTAGTATAAGGTTTTAAGTGCTTTTAGTCACATAATCTAGCAACAACTGATTCACCCCCCCTCTTAGTTGTTCACTGGTTATCCTAACAGTTAGTACAAACCATTGCATACATCAAACTACAAACAACGCTAGCTTAAGAAACCTTAGACATATCTTAAAAATATCATCAAAATTAAGACACGTGTTTAAACTCAACTTAGTAAAAACCAAAAATGGAATATATCCTAGTTTATAGTCTTGCATATTAAACCTTTGCAATATGGTATCGACATACTTTTTTTGTTCAATAATCTCTTCTGGATTTGATTGTGTATGCCAATTTTTATCATCAACATTTCGAATCACACTCTGTGATTCATCATCAAGATGAATAAGAATACCAAGGAGATGGAAGATAGTGAGTTGCAGACTTGATAAAGAATAAAGAGGCAGAGAGAGAAAGGGAAGCCCAAAGAACGAGGAAAAGATATAAAATAGCCCAAAACAATACAAGAAACCAAAAGAGGTGTTTTTATTTTCTTTATTTATTGAACATTAGCATGGATTGTGGAAACTTGATAGCACTTATACTTTTATTTTATTTTTTTGAACATCGACATACTTACTTAACCAAAGCTTTTTGTTTACTTAATCCTTGTTGATCTCTATTCCAAGGATATATTTAGTAACCATTAATTCTTTCATATCTAATGTACAAAAATCCATTTCTTGAGCTCCCTAACTATCACGTTGATGTTACCAATTAACAACATATCATCAACATAAATGTAATAATCAGTATTCAATCATCAATAACTTTAATATAAACACAATGACCCTCTTTGCTCCCTAACTATCACCTTGATGTTACCAATAAATGACATATCAACATAAATATAATAATCAATATTCGATCATCAGTGACTTTAATATAAACATAATGACCCTCTTTGCTCCTAATAAAACACAAATTCAATGCGAAGGCATCAAACTTTTGGTACCACATTCCAACTAACTATTTTAAACCATAAAATTACTATTTTAACTTGCCAACCAAGTGCTATTTTTTTTATAACAAAATTGTCCAGTTATTGCATATGAATCTACTCCTTGAGATCCCCATGCAATAAAGTAGTTTTAAAATCCATTTTCTCTATTTTACTATCATAAGCAATAGGAATCTAAGGGAAGTTAACTTAGCAATATGGGGTAAAAATTTACCAAAATCAAGACCTCTCTATAGGAGTAGCCCTTAGACACTAGTTTGGCCTTGTACTACTCTAACCAACTTTCTGCACCAAATTTCATCTTAAATACCCGCTTGCTACCTATGTGGTTTCTTCCTTTGGGAAAACTAACAATATATTAGGTGTTACTACTATCCGACTTCATCATTTTTTCCTACATGGATTGCATCCAGGAATTGATTTCCTCTAAAGAGAGAGCCTCCCTAAAAGATCTAGGTTCATAGTTAGTACTTAACAAAGAAAATACACAATAGAAACCTAATGGGTTATACCTATCAATTGGATTTCATTGTCTTATGGATCTTCTCAAGGTAGAATTAATTGGATTTGCATGTTATCCTTCTTTTGTGTCCTCATCTGATACATCTTTTGAACTCTCTAAACCATCTTCTTCTTATCTATTCTCAAATCCACCAAATTGTTCTTCCACATGTATATCTTCCTTCTTTTCTATCTTTGTCTCAAAGTGCACTATTTTAGTCTTATCCTTCTCCTTTGGTTGTTCTTCACTTGAGTAAGATTCAAACTCCTTGAAAATCGCATCTCCAAAAAAAACATTTTTCAAGTTAGAGGATTCCAAAGGTTATAACCTTTTCCATTCTCACCATAACCAAAAATATGCATTTCTAAGATTTTGGATCTAGTTTAGATCACTTTTCTTGAGGTGCGTAAATAAAATCCTCAAAACGAAAAAAAAAACTAAATGTTAAACAAGTGTCTTTTTACCTGCCCACACTTCATAAAGAGTTTTTCAATAAGACTTTAACAAGGAGGTATATTAATCATATAACAAGCAATACTTACAAATTTTCCCAAAATAATCTATCAATCTTAGCACTGGACTCAACATACTCCTATATTTTTCCATCAAGGTTTGGTTCATTCTTTTTGCTACCCTCTTTTGTTGGGGAGTATAAGGAGTAGTATTCTACCAAACAATGCTTTCATGCTTGTAGAACTCATCAAATTATTTTAAAAAATATTCACCCCTATTGCCAAATCTCAACACCCTTATCTTATAATCTATTTATTTCTCAAATAAGGATTTAAATTCATTAAACATGTAAAAACCTCATGTTTTGGATGCATAAATTAAATACAAGTGTACCTTGAGACATCATCAATGAAAATAATGTATTAACAAGATTTTCCAAAAGAGTTAATACCCATTAATCCAAACACATATGAATGAATGATCTCTAACAATCTCTAAGCCTTATTAGTTTCATTAGGAAATGATGATTTGTTATGTTTTCCAAACACACAATGCTCATAAAAATCATTTTTGCCAACAAAATAATAAAAAATTACATCAACCAAGTTTTTATTGAGAATGGTCTTAAGACCTTTTTCACTTATGTGATCCAATCTATGTCTCCACAACATACGTGCATTTTTAGTGCTATTTGCATTGGCAGAATTACAAAAAGTAAAGGCATAAAGCCTAAAGAAATTTCTAATATGAGATCCTTTAGTAATCACCAAACTCCTTCCTTTGAAGTTACAACCAGACTTTTCAAATGTCACATGCATTCTAGAATCATTTAACTTGGATATGGAAAGTAAATTTCTCATAAGTCCTAAAATATGGAAAATGTCATCAAGGTTTTCAACCCTTTCATCACAAAACACAACTTTAACTTTCCCTTACCAGTAATCTTATTTATGTTGGTATAACTAAGGAAAAAATATCACCTAACAAAAGTTGAATATGTAGAAAACCACTCCTTGTGAGGATTCATATTTTAGGAACAACATGAATCGATAAGTCAAGCATAATTAATAATAGTGTTAGATAAAATGAACAAATCATCAAAATCACCATCATCTAGGGACTTTTTCATTGAAGAATGTGCACTCTTTTTTGTATTCATGCACTCCTTCACATGCCCTATATTTTGATAGTTTCAACACTTTCCTATGTTCTTTTTGGGGGTCTTAGAATGTCTTTTTGACTTATCCTTCTTTTTATCCCCTTTAGGCCCTTTCTCTTTGGACCTACCTCGCAAATGAAAGGCATCTTTGGAGCCAATAATTCATAGCCTTTCTTCTTATTTCTTTTAAGAGAAGAATAGCAATGAGACTATGCACCTTTAGGTCTACAATACCACTATTTATAATAAAAATTATGTTTTCCCAAGATTTAGGCAAATAACAAATAAACAAAGTATACCTATCCTCATCTTGTATGTTAACATCTACTAATACAAGCTAAATTATAATCAAAGTAAAATAATTTAAATAATATACATTAGAATTACCATCCTTCATCTTTAAATAATACAAACATATTTTTAGATATAAATTGTTAGACAAACTTTTAGTTTGTTAGATTTCACCTATCCTCTTCCAAAACTTGAATGTAGTAGATCTTCAATAGAGATATTCAGGAGGATGGAATCCACAAGACACAATCAAATGGTTCCTCATTCCTTCTTATCAAAATTCTTATAATCTTCATTAGTCATTATAAATGGCTTCATATATATTGTGAAATAGGCAATTGGTGATCTCTCTCTTCAAGGAGATCCTACATCACTAACTTTCACATCTCATAGCCAATTCCATTAAATCTATCAATATCTCGATGAGAGGCAGTGACCATGGTATACAGTCTTTTTTTCACAAATTTGTAAAATCCACAATAAAAAAGCTCGCATTACAACCAAAAAACATTCAACAGTTAAGAGAAAGGGGCCCCTCTCTCAACAAAACAAATAGTTGTGTTACTAAATATTGAGAAACAAGGTGAACTAAACTACAACATTAACTTATAAATGAGTTTCATAAATATGAAATAAATATTACCCAAAATGATAACATGATTGCACATTCAACATAATAAGCATAAAATCAACAAAACCAAAGCCAACACGAGATTTACATTGAGAAACACTTTCAAGAAAAAACTCCACATGAGGAAGAGGGAAAGAATATTATCAATATTCAATGAGATATATACAACTATACTCTTAACTTCAATTATTTGAGCAATCTAGATACCTGCAACTCAACCATATGAAACTACTATCTCAAGTCTCCAATATATAGAGATTTGTGAGAGGAAATTTTTTTTGTAGAGATTTGTACCCTAAAACAAGAGAAACACCAATTCCTATCATAATGGAAAACAAATAAACATAGTAAGATAATAATTGACATCACATGGCTCTCACATGGGTGCCTAGCCCATATCCAATCCAAACTATAACTCCGTAATGCACCATAAATATCCAACAACTCTAACGGCTCGACAAAAAACACATGCAAACATGGGCACCCAAATTTGGAGAACATGCAAATGAAAAATGTAAATATGCAACACATACAATTCAAGTTTACCCCACTTAACAAATGGACACCACAATATAATATTCCTCCATCATGCCTTGCAATCATCACTAAACATGTGTCCACCTCTATGAATATAGTTACAATATGTGATAGAATTAAATATTTAGGCTCTCATGTCCTCTAGGAATTTAACCCATTTCAAGAAACATGAAGACACACACAAATGACTTCGGATTTTGAGGTTAATTTCACTTGATCCTAATAGTTTAAACTCCAAATCTCCAAAGCTAAATCCCTTTTCAAATGATAGAGACAACCAATTTACAAGAAGGATCACATGCTTATAATCAAGTTTGAGCAACTGAGAATCAATTGTTGAGGTATGAGTATAGAAACAAGAAAAATATTACCGAAGCTTCCATAGATAAATCCTTAGATGATAGTGATTCTGATGCTTTATTTATTTTGTAAGAATTAACTATAGCAACTCAAGATCTAGAGGCCAATTGAATAGAACAAACAAGAGAGAACAATAAAGAAAAGAACAAACCGTATTCTCATCAAGATGCAAAAAGCTTGATCAACAAACAACATACATGAGCCTATTTATATAGATAATGAAAAAGGGAATGAGAGCACACAATAATGACATGTGGCCCAATGAGATGTTTATGTAGAGGGAGTTGACTCTCACCTATTTGTGCTACCTTGTCTAGGTATCTCCTCCAAGCTACACTAGAACCATCCAATGATTCTACACCTCACACCCTCCAAGAGTCTTCAAGACTTACCCTCTCTGAACTTCCCAATGTCCTTAGGCTAGGATAAGCACTTGTTTTTTTGTGAGTTCCATTCTCTTGCTTAGGAGACCCAGTTTACTAACTCCCTTTCACACTCAACCTAAGAGTTCAACCCCTCTACCACATGATCTTCATTCCCCACATTACATACACAAGGAAGGATGATTTTTTATGGGTTACAAACCCTATTCCTTCCCCAAGAACTTAGGTATTTAGCGATTCAAAGTTTTACAAACAAACTGCACTTTTAGGCCTAATAGGAGACCTAATTCTAGTAGCCATGTCAGCGGGGTTTTCTGGATTTATTTGCTAAACTTCCTTAACAACCCTATGAAATATTTTACATTCTAGACACCCTTTTGGGGTTTACATACAATATCTTAAAAATAGAGGTGGGTTTTGTCCTTAACATATCTAACCCATTTAGGGCTAACTAGGCCTAATTGCCCCTTCCTAGGCCTAAAAAGTAGGGATTCGCTTAAACACCTTCACCAATCCTAATGTTTGAGTGAATTGATGTTAGTTTTAGGTTTTTTCTTCCATGAGTATTTCCAATCCAACCATTCTTCACCTCTCCACCGGATTCACCAAATTAGGGCCTTTTATCCATGTTACCTAATGCTTGCCAACTCAACATGCCAAGCCTAGGGTATGATGGCAAATCTTTGGTTTAGCTTCCCCTGTCTCAAAAAAATAAATAAAACATAGAATACATTGAAACCTAACATTCCACAATTTTTCAGAGTGGGTATCCACCATGGAATGTTAGGTTGAAGCCATTTTGCTCTCAAAACCCTGGTTTTTAAGACTTTTGAGCCCGCCTACAACAAAATGAAGATTATTTACAAACTACAACACTTCAAGACTCAAAATGAAAAAAAATGAAGGTAAGACACTAGTATAACAATCCATGTCCCTATTTTGGAAGTATCAATCCATACAGGCCATACAAACTTGAAAAGAACAAGCGGTAACTCGGAAGAACACACCAAATGGGAAACCAAACTTGTCTATTTGCTTCAGATCTTCAACAACTGATTCTCTTTGGTCTTTCCAAGCCTTATACTGGACTTAGAGTAGTTACATATGCTCACAACCAATTGTGACAACCAACTAGTCGTTGGTGTATGAAAATGTTGCAAAGTTGCTATGAGCAACTTTTGCAATTTGTTGCATTGGTGAGCAACTTTGCTCAAATCCAAAATTGGTCACTTTCAAGAGACTCATATGACCTCAACAACCTCAAATAACACCAACCAACCTACATTAACCCAAAAATAACTTACCTAGTAAGTTCTCTACTTGGCACCCTTAAGATCTCACATGCCAACATATGCCAAACAAAGACTCTTAGGGCCCTTACAATCATTTGAGAACACACTCAATGGCCTCTTGGCCTTATTACAAAACTAAGAACATGATTTCAAAATCCTGGAAAAAAACTCAACAAAAATTGCTAAGTGCCCCTACACCAGATGCAAGGGTAGGTAAGAGTTAGTTAGAACTCAACCACCCAACACAAATAACTATGCATCTTAGGAATGGACAAGTCCACCTAAAGTGGAAATGCTCCAACTAATCCTATGCAATTTCCTAAGTAATATTAAGTAAAGTGTAATTATATCCTAGGAGATAACTAAAATTAATTAATTACACCACCACCCCCCCTTAAGTGCAACTTAAGGAAAAGTACTCAGGCTAAGAATGCAAGATGGGTCCTAGCTACTAGGCCATGATAGGTACCCATGAACAAATGCAATGCAATCTCTCACAAACTAAGAAAGGGAGAAAACCTAGTGGGAAAAAAAGCCCCCCCCCCCCCCCTAAAGAGAGAAGAACACACAAAATAACTCTCAAAGAAGAATGAGAAGGACAAAAACTTGAGAGAGGAAAAAGTCCCCCCCCACAAGAGAGAATGGATAATTCAATTGACCCCTTGATGAAATATATTTCACCCCAAGAGAGCTCACAATTGATGAAACTTACTCTTAGTGAAGGGTTTGGTGAAGATGTATGCAACCTGCTCTATTGTAGGACAATATTGCAAATCAATGACCTACTCTTGTATCAACTCCCTGATGTAGTGCATATGGATCTCGATGTGTTTGGTCCTCTGATGGTGAATAAGGTTCTTTGAGATCTAAGTGGTACTCTAATTGTCATAATGAAGGATTGTAGGCTGTGGAGTGGCGAAACCAAACTCTAATAGAATATTTTGAAGCCAAATATCCTTAGTAGCTGCATTAATATCCCCTCGATACTCAACCTTAGTTGAAGAAAGAGCAATAGCATGTTGCTTCTTACTCTGCCAACAAATGGGGCTGAAACCAAGATGAAAGTTGTAGCTTGAAGTAGACTTACGATCATCAAGATCACCAACCCAATCGGAGTTTGTGTAACCAACCAGGGTAAGTCTCATATTTGTTTCATAGTGAATCCCAAAGTGACGTGTACCCTATATGTAGTGCCAGATGCATTTTGCATCTTTCCAATGAAGCTTACATGGTTCCTGCATAAATCGTGAAACCATGCCAACTGCATAAGAAATATCAAGGTGTGTGTGAGCCAAGTAGATGAGACTCCTAACAAGATGACAATACAAAGTGTCGGTAGAGTTGAACACTTAGACTCAAGCTTGACTCCTGAAAGAAAGGGATTTGGTGCATGATTACAATGAGCCATGTGGAAGTAAACTAGAAGATCAAGAACATACTTGGTCTAAGAAAGAGTGATCTTGAAGAAGACTTTATATCTCAATCCCGAGAAAGTAGTGAAAAAGGCCCAAGTTAGTCATAGTGAATCTCTCATGCAAGGCCGATTCGACACTGCCAATGATGGATGAGGTACTCCTTGTAATGATCAAGTCATCAACATAGAGAACAAGTAGTAAATGAGAGTCATCCTATCATAAAATGTAGACATTTAGATCTAAATGACACTTGGTGAATCATGTTGAGAGAATAAAGGAATCCATCTTGGTATACCAAGCCCTAGGGACCTGCTTGAGGCCATAGATAAACTTCCTCAATTTGCAAACTAAAGAAGAATCCTCAATGAATCCCGATGACTACTCCATGTAAATCTCCTCTTTAAGATCCCAATAAATAAATTCACTCTTACATCCATCTGATGTACGAACCAACCATGAGCTATAACAATAGCAAGTGTCAAGCGAATGGAATTCATCTTAGCTACGGGGAAAAGGTCTTTGTATAATCAATACCAGGAACTTGTAAGAAACCTTTTGCCACAAGTTGAGCTTTGTACTTATCCACACTTCCATTTATGGAAAAATTAGTATGATAGATCCACTTACATCAAACCATATTCCTCCCATTAGGGAGAGCAACTAAATCCCATGTGTTGTTCCTCATCAAGGAACTATACGTTTCCTTCATTGTTGAATCCCACTCAGGAACTCCTGATGCTTCCTGAAAGGATTGTGGATTGGAAGCTGAAGCAATGTAAGCATGTGGAAGATGCTTATGTTGTGAACTAATTCTTCTAGTGTTAGAAGGATCCCCAACAAGGGTACCCATTGACTCAAGAGTTTGTTGAGCCCAATGAGGTATTATAGGAGATGAAGGATGAGTGTCCTCAAATTCAAGTGAACCCTATAGAGTGTGAGCCTATAGGTTGGAGTTGAGGTGGAATCATCACCTGAGTCACTACTATCACTTTCCACTATGGAGGAAGGATGAGGAGGATTATAGGCCAATCTAGGAGAGCTTTCCTCAAAGTGAACACTCCTCTCAATGAATAGATCATGTGTCTTTGGATCCAAAATTCTATATGCCTTGATTCCCTCAAGATATTCAACAAAGATGTAAGGCCTACTCCGAGGTTCCAATGCCTTATGCTTCTGTGGAGGAGTGAGAACCCATGTTGGACAACCAAAAACTTTGAAGTGTCTCACAATCAGTTTTGTACCACACCAAGCTTCAAAAGGAGTCATGCCTTTCAACGCTTTGTGGGGAACCCAATTTTGGATGAGTGTCCCACGACTAATACATTTTTCCCAAAAAGATGGTCCAAGAGAACAAGCATGAATTGTGCAGCTAGCCATCTCCTTAAGGGTTCTATTCTTCCTTTCTACAACACCATTATGTTGTGGAGTGTAGGTAATTGAGTGTTGAAGATCAATCCTCTCAAGAGTGCAAAATTCCTCAAGTCTAATATTCACATATTACCTTCCATTGTCTATGTAGAGAATCTTAACTTAGTTGATTGTTTCTCAACATGAGTCTTGAAGGCTAGAAACCTATCAAACACTTAACTCTTGTGACCAACAAAGTAGACCCAAGTGAAACGAGAGTAGTCATCAATGAAAGTGAGGATATAGTGAGCCTTAATAAATGATTACAATAGAAATGGGCCCACTACATCATTGTCAACCAATTTGAGAACTTCCAAAGCTCTCCAAGACTTCCCATTCACAAACTTCTCTTCGGGTTGCTTTCCCATAGAGCAACTTGAACATACACCATGTGAAAAGCTAATTTGAGGGAGTCTTGTGACCATATCCTTGGAGCTAAGTTGTTGAAGATAGTGGTAATTGAGATGTCCAAACCGCTCATGCCATACATTACTTTTTGAATTTGAATGAGTGAGAAAGGCAGTGGAAGGAGATTGAGGCACAAAGTGCGAGAATGAATAAAGTCGAGTGTTGTGATTGGCTTGTCCCACTGCTACCAAGGCATCATTCTCAAGTTATTTGACCACAACTGAATCACATAGAAACTCATATTTCTTTCCATTTATAAAGTGAGTGATTTGGTATATTGAAATAAGGTTGGTGCTCAAGTTAGTAACATAGAGAACATTCTCAAATGTTCCATCATCCATGTCAACTGAACCTTTCCCTTCAACTTCCACTTATGTATCATCACCTATGGAAATGTGAGGTACCTTGGATGGCTCCAATGAAGAAAATTTTACCCTTGTAGAACCCATATGATGAGAGGCACTCGAGCCAAATATCCTTTGTTGTGAAGAACCTATAGTTGCCACAAATGCTTGTACTTTTTCTTTTGACTATGAGGAAGTGGAATGAGATGAATCCTTATTCTTGTAGGTGGATGGCAAATTGATACATTGTTCTTCTTGATGATGTTTGTCAACTCATCAATTTGCTTAGAGTGGAAACGATGCTCATTCCTTCTTGCAATATGAACAAGTTGGTTTCTCCTTCTTGGTTGAATTTTAGTTGTTGGAAGAAGGTTAAGAATTTCCTTATTGTGGAGAGGAGGATTGTGCTCTATCCTAGTGTGGCTTTGGCTTAGATTGATTTTGGTTCTTGTCTTTGCCTTGATTCCTTTGATTCCCTTGATTAGCCACCAATGCTTTTGACTTGGAAGACTCCCCATGGTGATCAACTTTGCTTGCTCAAGAATCAACATTTTTTTGAGTGCATCAAATGATGGTGCAGTGAAAGAACTACTCAAAATCAACCGATGGGTTTGGAAACTAGAAACAAAGGTTGCATACTTTTATGGAAGCTTGTCCAACAAATTATAGACCAATTGTGCATCCTTCTCATCAAAGCCACAATCCTTGAGTTTTTCTCTTAGCTCAATTTCTTTACTTACATAGTCTTGAATTGTATCAAAATCCTTGGGATCCAACATTGTGAGTTCATTATCAAGCTTATAGCCTCTAATCTCATCAACTTGGCCATACAAATTACCAAACTTTTCCCAAATCTTTGATTGTCTTACACTTATCAATGTGAAAGATAAAATTGTTGGCAAGAGACATTGTACCGATGAAGATTGATGCATGGAAGATGCTTAGGGGTTGTCATTGATGGCAACTCATTCAATAAATCACATGCGGTGTACATATACTTGATTTACCAGAAGTCATAACGCTTAAGTCTAGAAGGTGGAATATAATAACCAGTAGAGAATGAGATCATTGTGCATATCTTGATATTGGTGATGTAATTTTGGTTGTGGTGATCAAGGTAGATTATTCGAGGTTTGAGATAGCTTATTTCGTGATTCCAGTATTCGATGTTAATTCATGGGCAAGATCAAAGGTCCAGTATTCGGTAATTCAGTTAGAATACAACTATTTTGGTGTAACGTGTGTTGCAAATTTGTTGGGATGATTTACGTGATCAGTTTCATGTTTGAGGTGATTGGGATGACTTATGGGAAGCTTATTATCTTCATTTTTTGGTTTGCATTTGGATTTGTGGTCAGATTGAGCCGACTTGGTGATACACATTTCATGTTGTGTGTTATGCAGTTTTTGGAAGCTGACTTGGTTAATGATTCTTTTTGTTGGTGCGAATATATAAGATCAATTTGGTTGTACATTTTGATATATGTTATGTGTTGGCATTTTGATGATGTTTAGTTATGATTGTCATTGATGGACACACACTTATTTTGTTGTATGAGTTATTCTCAACTTGTAGTATGTGATATATTATTCAAACTGGTATTATATGTTGTTATATGTATAGTATTTGTTTGTAGAAGACTATTGGTGTTTTGCAGAAGAAGCTTACCGATCATAGCATGACCAAAGACCTCAAGCGGTATGAAGACCTCAAGTGGAATGAGGACCCCTAGAGATGGTTAATCTTTTTTGATCTGAACACTATGTTCTAGTTTACCAATTTTTATTTGTTAACCGGTAATCAGTATACTATGTTAAACCGGTTAAAACACAGATAAGCCAAATAGAAAATAAAGAATTCACCCACAGAAGCACAATCACCATAACACAAGATATTTTGATGTGGAAACCCAAATGGGAAAAACCATGGTGAGTAAAAATCACAAGTCAACTATCTGCAGAATAGTAACCAGACCAGTTAAGGTCAGACCAGTCAAGGCCTTACAATGTTCTTCACTAGAACAGATCCTATTAGGAATCCAAATCTCTATTAGGAGATAAGTCTTGTTAAAGACTACCCTATTAAAGGATTTCAGATCCACAATTGTGAACCACCTTGTTAGAGGATTTACATAGACTTGATTGGGCCTACCCGGTTAAGGGTTTCAGACTTATCGAAGAGATTAGTAATCATCAAGTGAATGATCTAGAAAGTAACACAGAATGCTTGATTAGATCCTTGACTGCTCTCTGTTAATGCATTGCAACATTACTTCAGTCTTCTATCCTTTACATGTTCAATCTTTATCGCACGATGCTTCTATAACAACTTCACTCTTCAACACACATACACGCTATAAAACCCTAGACATGATGTCCTTAAATAGGAACCTAATTTCATGTCGATCCAATGAGATTGGATTACAATTTCCTAGGTTCAAAGCATTTAGACACATTTGGTAACACGACATAGAAACACCACCAAAGTGTCAATGGATGATAACTCATCACACTTTACAGTTTTACCAGTTTAACACAGTATATCGATTATCGGTTAACAAACAAAGACTGGTAAACTGGAACATAGTGTTTCGATAAAAAAATATTAACTGCCGCTAGGGGTCCTTGTTCCGCTTGAGGTCTTCATACCGCTTGAGATCTTCGGTCATGCTATGATCGGTAAGCTTATTCTGCAAAACACCGATAGTCTTCTACAAACAAAGACTATACATACAATGGCATATAATACCAGTTTGAATAATACATCACATACTACAGGTTGAGAATAACTCATACAACAAAATAACTGTGTATCCATCAATGACAATCACAACTAAACATCATCAAAATGCCAACAATCTCCCCTTTGGCATTGATGGCAACACTTAGGAAAATTTGACATCTAAGTGCTTACAAAACAAAAATGATGCCATAATCAAAATTACTTCCCCTAAGCATATACACTACTCCCTTTGCCAAAATTACAAGCATGTGCATCTTTCATTTGTATGAAATTTTCAATACCACTCCCCCTTTGCAAACAATGACAAAGTAATACAAACACTCCCTCTTTCACATAAATTTACCAAAGGTATATTGCATAACATAAAAACAGAGTATATGTTCATGACAATAAAGAGTAAAACTTCTAAAAAAGGAATTTAAAGTTTTCAAAATATCCTTCATGTCTGAAGACTAGGAATCGAGAAGTGAGGCAACAATTTGACTCGCAGTCTTCATCTGGAAAGCTAATTCTTCCATGGCATCGATAGTGCTCATCTCCTATGTGACAATAATAGCTTCCAAGTTTAGAAAGCACTTCTGAATAACCTACAACTTAGGTAATAGGAGTAGCTATAGCTCCTGCAGATTTAGAGTCCGCTTGCAGATCTCCACTTCAATCTTTGCAATTTGTTGTCGGTGATTCTGAATGGTCTACCCATACACTATGAAATAATCATATGGTACTTTGAAGGTCTCCACATACTGCTTCAGTTCCGATTGGAGTTGACATTTCTTCTTCAAAGCATCATCATAGAATAGATCGGGCTGGCATATCTTGCTTAAAAGCATTTGTCCTTAAGCCATTGCTAGACTGATATCATCTTTCTGATGGATCAGCTTGGTTCTATCCTCCTCAATTTTCTTCACCAGTGAAACATTCAGTTCCTTTTCATGGTTTTTCTTTGCAGTGGCCTGGGCAACATCTTCTAGTGATTGAACTTGATCATCCACTATTGTGCATAATAGTTTTAGCTTGGCCAGTGAGGAATCAGTACTGGGGAGGTTAGTACTGGGGATTAGATTGGAAAGAGTGTCAACAACAAATTGAATGACATCATGTTCTTTCTTTTTCCTCAGTTCTTCCAATCTATCTTGAGCCAGTTGAATGCTCCTCAGTAGCTTATTTTCATTTACCGATTAGGTAAGATAGGCGAGAGTCAAATCGGTGTGACCGGTGGGATCAACCTGCTTAGCTTGATCTCTGGTTGCCTTAGGAGTCTGTCCTCCTTCCTTTGCCTTGATCTCCTCTTGTCTTTTCTTCTCTTGTTCTTCTTTTTCCTGGGCTTCCCTTCTCTTTCTCCTCTTTCTCCTTCTCCACTCTCTTCTTCTCTTCTTTTTTCTTCCTCTCTTCTTCCTTCTTCTTCTCTTCTTCCTTCTTCTTCCTTCTTCTTCTCTTCTTACTTCTCCTATGCTCTCTTCTTCTCTTCTTCTCTTTCTCTTTCTTCTCCACTCTCTTCTTCTCTTCTTCCTCCTTATCCTTCTTTTATTTCTCTGCTTTCTACTTTTCTTCTTCTTCCTTCTTTTCTTTCTCCGCTTTCTTCTTCTCTTCTTCCTCCTTCTTTTCTTTCTCTACTTTCCTCTTTTCTTCTTCTTTCTTCTTTTCTTTTTCCGCTTTCTTCTTCTCTTCTTCCTCCTCCTTTTCTTTCTTTGCTTTCCTCTTTTCTTCTTCTTTCTTATTTTCTTTCTCCGCTTTCTTCTTCTCTTCTTCCTCCTTTTCTTTCTCCTCTTGAATGTTAAGTGCAGTATCCACCGGTGCAACATCTAATGAATCTACATCAATAGGAACAATTTCCTCAGCTTGTCTATTAGCATCAGAGACCTTTTTCACCTGAACAGCTTCTTGAGCTCGCAGATGAGTGTCTTTTTCCACTACATGAATTTTTGCTCCAAGTAGCTGAAGTCTTCTTCTTCTCATGAAAAAGATTCCTTTGAACTTATCAATAATCTCAAACAATTATGAATTTGAGGCATTTGGAAAATATTGAGCAAAAATTTTCTCCCTGATTTCTTGTTCCTTTTCAATGGCAATGCACCATTTATTGTCCAAAGAATCATACAAAGATTAAGAAGTAATTGATTTAATATTGGTAGGTGACCGATCATTATCACATAAATATTTGATAAGTTCTTGTTCAACATCCTCCTTTTCACTATCATTGAAATCATCAAAATATTCTTTTAAATCATGAAGAACTTTCCTTCTAATATTCTTTATGGTCCTTTGACAATGTGTCATAGGCTTGTAAGAAGAAATATCTATATTTACTGGTGTAGAAGTTGCAGATACATTATCGGTAAGCTTGTTCTTCTTAACTGGTTTCCTCGTCTTCTTTATTTCTTCTTTTGATTCAGTGTCTCCTGAATCATGTGCTTCGTTCTTGGTTTTTCTCTTCCTTTCAAATACCTTTGGTGGAATAGCCTCCGGTTTCTTTTTGGTTGGTGACCTCCTGGTCACTTTAGGACTAGCAGCAGATGTAACCGGTGCTGATGTCGATGGTACAACTTTCCCCTTCTTCTGCTTCGGTATAACTATAGGATTAATCCTCTTAGAGTAGGTACCGGTCCTTTTCTCCTTTGGATCAAGTGGTGAAGCAAGTAGGGTAGAGGCATACCTAATGATCATATCGTTCACCACTTCATAGCCCATAGGCTCAACTTCCTCTTCTCTGGGCTCAACCGCTTCCATTATGTAGTGACCCACTTTGATCGTGAAATAAATGTCATCTTGATACTTCTTGACCAGTTCACCTGATATCTTTACTCTTTGCTTCATCTTCAATTTAAACTCATCAAAATACCTGTTCAGAGTCTCCAGATAAGTAGGTCCTACTACTTGTATACTCTCCTTGATTTGCCTTGAAACTGGTAGATCACTTGACCATTGAACATCACCAACTCCCGAAAAATACCCTTGAAAGTAGAAAAACAACCCAACCAGTAGTTGATCGAATTTGAATTTTAGAGAATTATCCTCTTTGATAGATTTCAAATTCTCCATGAGTTGTTTTTGCATACAGGTACACAAGTCATACTCAACATCATCCTTGATCATCTGATAAGCGACATGCACCACAACTGTAGGAACAAAGTTCATCCTACTAGCATAAAATACTCTGTAACCGATCACCATGCACACATACTTCACCAAGTCATCTCTTATGGTGTTAATAGTCATTGCCTGCTTGTCGCTCATAAAACCGGTGAGCTCTGTCACTTTGGATTTGGTGATCTTGTGAAGAACAAGAACTTCTCCAACATTGCAGAAACTGGTCACGACATAGATTGCCTTTGGTGTGATATCATGAGTTCGTTCAAGACACATTTTGTTACCATAAACCCTGCTAAGAATGACTTTTATTTGATCATCTGTGAATTCTTTGAGAAAATGGATTGCATTGTGAAATTTCTTCTTCTCGATCACACTATATTCTGGTTTAATCTTCCTGTCTTTCCCACAGAACAAACTTAACTAGGAGTGAATCACTAGAGACCCTAAGTCTTCCAGTTTGTAATCAATATAACCAGAAATATCCCATTCGATAATGACTCCGACGGGAATTTGAGATAAGGGCATTATATTTCACCTTCTTCGTAAGGGATTCAGATGACTCCTCAGGTGCGAAAGAACTAGAAGAAGCTTTGGATGCAGAAGCCATGACTAAATAATTTTGAATGATGAGAGTGTTTTGACAAAAAAATACCTTTTCACTTCGAACTAAGGTTCATCGATGTCAAGCACAACACTCTTCTCCAAGAGCTTACTTTACCGATTTGACTTCCACACTGATATCTTGAAATGGCTGCAAAATCTTGTGCTAGATTTCTTTCTAGATTCTTTCAAACGCAAGATGAATCACTCTTGTTGCGCTGCTCAAGCTAGAAAAATTCTTCAAAAAAAATAGGTAAGTAAAAATGATGGCAAGAGTCACTTTTAAACATGCTCCTACCTACCATAATAAATGCATCGCCGATAGGGTACAAACCCTAACTTTACCACTTTATTTCTTTTGTCGGTTGACAGGTAACCGATACCGATAAAGACACTTTACCGATATACACTGGGGGTCCGAAACATTGTTACCGATATGTTCCCCCTTAAGCTTTTCAAAGCTCAGTTTGCCAATTCAGGGGTCTCTACACTGGGTGTGGAAACTGGTACATCTCGTGGCTTCTCCTTAGATTTCTTTTTCCAAATTTTATCCATATCGGCCTGAACAGTTTCAACATCGACCTTTCATTCTGGGTCAACCGGTATGTCTTCTGATGGATTCTTTTTTAGTCTACATGTTTTGGAAATATGTCCCGGTTTGTGACAATGATAGCATACCATACCGGGTTCTCTTCATGGTCTGGTGTTCACATTTCCATTCTTCCTCCTGCATGTTGCAACAGTGTGACCGCTACCACGACAGATCAAACAGGTTGCTCTCCAGTTGTTTGCCGCTCCATAACCATTTGACCAGTGGTCATAGGTTCTATACTGGTTTGGGTTCCGGTTCATAGGAGGTTCCAAGACAACTCCTTTAGATCTTGGTGCATAACTTCTAGGGCTGTTCATAACTGATTTGCACTCAAAAGATCTATGCCCAAACTTGTTGCATGTATAACAATGACCATTAAATCTACTAGTTCTAGCCTTGTAGTTATACACATTGTTTTGCATGTAAGGGAAATTATTACAAGCCTTTCTCCTACCATTAAATCTTCAATCACATTCACCAAACTAAGCATCTTGAGATTCCTTACATCCGGTTGAATTTGAAAAGGTATTTATCCATTTACGAGCTATCTTTTCATACCCTAATTTCAAAATGGAATCTACATTTGGTGTTGCGACTCCATTGGTGGTTGAGATTACTAAGAGAGCAACGCTCATATTCAAGAGGCATCCATTCAAATCTATTGAAAATGATCTAGAAGGTGCTTTTTCCTCTGTCCCGCATGGTGTGCTACATAATGAAGATATCAGAGCATACATCCACTACAACATCAAGGAGCTTGGGAATGTGGATATGCTATCACTTTACACCAAGCATATGATGGATGGAATGGGAAATCTGAAGTCCAAATTCAAGACATTGCAAGATAAGGGTTTTATTTAGTTTATTCATTTCCCAGTGTTTAATGAGCCCAAATGGGTCATATATGTCCTGAGCCAAATTCATGATGAGTTCATATGGCTGGACCGACCTCATAAGATCACGAAGCAAGCCATTCAAGCAATTACCTTTTTGAGTGCAACCGGTGAGATCCTCAATATAAGAAAAGTTTAGAACACCACAGTGACAACTGTTACTGGATCCCAATATGACAGCCAGTCGATGACAATTAGTGATATAATTGAGCATGATGTGAGATTTTCCTCGATGGTAACAAGATATAAGGTGTACCAATCCAACAAGTAGAATTCAGTATCCGGTACTACCATATTTGGAGCTTATCAAATGCTTAAGGAGGACAAAAGGTATGATCTTTGTGCAGTACTTCTTAGTGAGCTATTGAGCAACATAATGAAGATAAAGAAAGACAAGAAACATGTATTCAAATTTGGTTCCTTGATTGTTTTCTTAGCACTGTATTTCATTAATAAAATCCCCAGTGTTGGAAAGATTCAATGATCTTATGATAAACCTGTGGTAGTTCAAATCAAGAAAGGTTTGCAGGGTTTAGGTGATATTGTAGCACAAAAATATACTTTTTGGGGATATTTCAAATCATTCTAGGCAATGATGCTTCAGCAGAGAAAAGATTACTAAGGATATTGTTGAGAAATATGAGAAAATAATTTTCTTCATGGTTAACAAGGATCAATGTCATATGGAGGCAGTTGAGTCTAGGACTATTTGGATCATGCCCATGGGGTATGAGGTAGATGTAATTATACTTGATGCATATGCTCAACACCTGTTAAGTTAGTCGGTAGATGATAAGGAAGAAAGGTTCGGTACCTGCAAGGAAAAGGATCTTGATTTGCATAAGAAGTTTACTGGATCAACAAGAAAAAGGAAAGTAAGAAAAGAAGTTGAGGAACTTGCAAAGGAAATAGGATTATCAAAGGAGGCTATGAAAAGGGATAGAGAGCAAAACATACTGAAGGAGGAAGACATGGTGAAGCCTAAGACTAAACTGGTCACCACTCCTCCCAAGCTGATCAAGCCAAGATAGAGTAAGTTTGCACCTACCTTCGATGTGCAAATGTCTATTCCTCCACCCAAGCCACAAACAACATCAATTGGTGGGGTAGAGAAGAGAAAGAAAGAGAAACCAACAAGAAAATATGTAGTCGTTGAGGAAGAAATTGAATTTGATGAAGAGGTCAGAGAAGTAAAGAAGACAACCACATATGCCAAAGTGGTGAAGAAGCCTCAATCCAATGGTGCTTGGAAATCAAAGAAGCCAAGAGTTAAAATTGAGTCATCCAGAAATGCCAAAGCAAGAAAGAAGCATAAGTCAGAATTGGATGAAGCTCTCAAATCTGACAAAGTAGGAGGTACATATGAAGTTGTGCCCCCATTGACTCTAAAACAAATAATTGATGAAGTTTTTAAAGATGGTAGTTTGAAGAATGTGCCTATATATTATGAAAATTCTGATGACAAAGACCAAAGAGCTATAGAGGAAGTAGTTGTTCAATACATGAATATTTATAGAAAGATATTAGTAGAACTATCATCTATGATCTCCAAAATCCTGTATGACATTTTGGATGCTAGGAGGCATACAACAAGTCTAGAGGATGATAGAATAAAGGAGTATGTATTGGTAAAATTATCTTCTATCATTTATAAGGTTGGGGTCGCTAGATTATTAAAGCTTCCAAAGGAAATATTTTGAAGTAAGAAGAGAGTCAATAAGCTTATGCTCGGAAAAATAGATGAGGTGACCAAAGAAATAGAGACAATTTTTAGACAATTTTTGATAGATCACAAAATTGATGGGAATCCGAAAGAGCCATCGCATGACACATTTGTTCCGGAAGTGCATACAATTGTTAATGACAAGCAAAAGGATCAATCATCTAAGAAGGCCATTCTGGAAGGGAAATCAAATGATCAGACCATGGTTGATGATGTTGATGATGCTAATGATATCTGTGATGAAGCTGAGCAGGATCCTCCAATGATTGAAGTTGTTTTAGAAAAATCAACTAAGGAGATACATGATGTGACTAAGGATAAGGATGATGGTGAAAAAGATGAAAAGGATGAGAGTGTAGAGGTTGCAGAAAAAAAGAAAGGAGAGGAGAAGAAAGATCAGGCTCCAGTGACAGTGGCAAGAGACACCATTGCTGATAAAGGGAAACTGATTGCTATTAATTCTGATGATTTTGGTCAAGGGCCTATTGACTTGAGCTCTTTATCTCTAATCCAAGCACTAAAATTAGCACCTTTCACCCAAGCTAAAGCAAGTGAGGACTTACTTAAGTCCCATTTTGCAGACAAAGAATTGATAACATTGGCAGGAGATATTCTGGAGAAATTTTTTCCATCTTTCAAACTGGACACATCTGATCCCTCTGGTAAGGTTAAGAGTATGCTGAATGCTATAGGTTCTCATTTTGAATCCTTGGAGAAGGCAAAAAATACTAGAATTTTAAATTATTTTAATACTATGAGGTTGAAGATATTTTTGAAGATGACTGAGGATGATAGGGTGACCTTAGTAACTGCTATGCAAAGTATTCAGGATGCACTTGATGAAGGTGGTAACATATACAAGTCATGTATGACTTTTCCAAAGTTCACTATGGACATTGATAAGAAAATTAGAGAATGTGAAGGCCAACTAGCTAGAATATCACAGTCATACGCACCCCAATCAGTCTCGACTAGTAGTTTTGAACCACAATATTTGAGTGTATTGACTAAAATTAAGTCTAAATCAAGAGAAGGACAAAATTTTGGGTAGAGTAGTAGAAGTGGGGAGTCTTATTACTCTCCAAATATATTATTTAATGAGTAGCATGCAAGATGATAAGGATGAACTGAATAAGACTATTCTGGTAGACAGAAGAGGAGCAGAGATGCATGCCTACCATTTTAGTGGGATGATTAGAATTTTGGAGAGCTTGAAGAAAGCATGAGATAACCATTTGTTGTCCCTTAGAACAAATTTTGCTGATATTTTCAAATTTTTGTGAGTAACTATACATGTTCTTGTATATAGATTTTGGCGGATTCCCATCTTTGGCATTGTTGTCAAAGGGGGAGAGAGCAGAGTGAAAAATGGTGCTAATTCTCAGGGGGAGCTTGTAGATTCTTGGAGAGATTGAAATTTTGCAGTTTTGCAGCCTTGAGTGTACAATTTATTTTTCACAGTGTTGTCATCAATGCCAAAGGGGGAGATTATTGGCAAGAGACATTGTACCGGTGAAGATTGATGCATGGAAGATTCTTAGGGGTTGTCATTTATGACAACTCAATCAATAAATCACATCCGTTGTACATAGACTTGATTTACCAGAAGTCATAAGGCACAAGTTTGGAAGGTGGAACAACCGGTAGAGCATGAGATCATTGTGCATATCTTGATATTGGTGATGTAATTTTGGTTGCGATGATCAAGGAAGATTATTCAAGGTTTGAGGTAGATTATTTCATGATTCCAGTACCCAATGTTAGTTTGTGAGCATGATCAAAGGTCCGGTATCCGGTAATTCAGTTATAACAGAGCTATTTTGGTGTAACATGTGTTGCGGATTTGTTGGGATGATTTTGATGATCAGTTTCATGTTTGAGGTGTTTAAGATGACTTATGGGAAGCTTATTATCATCGTGTTTTGGTCCATATTTCAATTTTTGGTCAGATTGAGCTGACTTGGTGATACATGTTTCATGTTGAGTGTTATACGGTTTTTGGAAGCTGACTTGGTTAATGATTCTTTTTTTTGGTGCAAATATTGTTATCGATTGTAATAGCCTATAAGGTAGTGAGGCTTCCTTTAGGTTGTAGCCCTTTTGTATCAGAGCAATGAGCTCTAGGCAGTGTGCTTGAATGCAAGTGCATTCCCCTCATGTAATATTATCATACTTCTGGCCATAGTATAATAATATTGTGGGTTCAAATCCCACCGTGGTTTTTCCCTTTCTGGGTGTCCACATAAAAATATTGGTGTTATGGTTGTGTGGTTAATTACTTTATGTTTTTACATTTTGCTTCCATTCATATGCATCCGGTGGTTTAAGGATCAACTTAATAAGTTTACAAATTGTAAAACACTGATTCACCCCCTCCCCTCTCAGTGTTCATCGATTCCAAAAAAAATCATCTGATACATACTTCCTCAATGTTCCAAGAGCCATAATATTTTTTGTGAGCTATTCCATTTGAGCATTTGGATTAGCTTTAGGATCCAACGGTGCTTCAACAATTTCATCAATGTAATGAGTTAGTCATTTTCTCTATTAATTTACTCCATGATTTATTTTTCCAGGATGCATAATTATGTGGAGTTAGAAGTGGAAATTTAGGAGAAGGTCCATAACTAAAAATGAAAGAGAACAAGAGATAGAGAGAGACACAATCACACAAGACATCTCCTCAAATTTACTTAATCAAAGAACCCCCCCCCAACCAAAAAAGAAGAAGATGATTTGGCACTTTATACTTAGTGCATATACAATGGGCCACCTTGCAAACCAAGGAAAAGTGGGCTTCTAATCTCAATGATTCACAACTACCACAAATAGGCTAGAACAGACTCAAATCACTGATGCAAAAGACTTGACTGATATCTAAGCATTACATATGCCAGAATAGGCCCAAAAAGGCCAAGTTCTAAAAGTGATTTTTCTACTCTCAATGATGAAAAATTAATAATACCATATAAAATTAGACAAGAAATTATACACTTTCAAAGAAAACAACACCTGAAAAGGAGTTTGGATGAGCCTGAATGAAGTCTCCGAAGTTGCAAAAATGAGGATTACTCAAATAAAGTTGTGAAAAAAATGTGTGTTTTTTTTTAAAAAAATTCGTGCATCAAAATGAAAAACCAACCAAACCACTGTGAAGAGCACAAAATTCTACCCTAAATAAAAAAATTGCATTGAAAAAGGAGCCTAGATGACTGATTTATGGGCTTTTGAAAATCAACTTTAAAATGAAACTTGTCAACGGAGAGGGGGGTGGGTAATTTTTTTTATCCTGCATTGATTGTGTAGTGAAAAATATAGCTCTTTATATATTGCAACATATAATGATATTAGCAAAGCATATATATGACTATGCAAGTGTAGAGATGAGCAAATGTTTTGGCTAAGGTTGCGAATTGAATGTGTACTTGTGTGAGCTTGTGACCGAGCGAGTTTTTTGTTGACATAGAAAAATCTATGTGAACCAAATATTGACACATGTCACTGAGTTAGATCTAACTATAGTGACAGCTGGTAGTGACATGGCCTTAAAGCCTATTGGTGTATAGTGTGTAGCAAATGAACAAGCACCACGTGGAGGTACATCTATGTGTTGCCTTTGTTCTACCTGCACTGACTATGTAGAACCTAAACAAATAGTATTGTGACACTCGGTGAAGTGCTACTAGCCAACGGTATAGACGTACCCTACAGTTTGTGTAGGTCATAAGGCCACTAAAAATAAAGATTTTTTTATTTATTTTTATTTTTAATAAAACTTTATGCCAAATTTAAAACCGTAATTCAAATAAATTGATAGGAAAATATTTTTTTCAAAAAAAATAAATTTAAAAGAAATGGTACTCGACTGTCTTTATTGCGTCCATACGACCAAATAGGGGATTTTTTTCCTAATGCCTTCGGATCAACTATGACCCAATATAGGAAAAATTATAGTCAATTTTTTTTGGAAAGGGCCTCCCAAACGTGATGGTGGGCCTAGATTCAGTGTAGGATGATCCTAAAATTTGATGCACCCCAAATCTCCCAATATGCCAACCTTCAAATGCACCAAGATCTCTCCAAAGATGACTATAAGTGGCACCCTATAAGCTCTAATACCAAGTAAGAATTGACTATAGCAACCCAAGACCTAGAGACCAATTGAATAACAAAAATAAGAGAGAACAATAGAGACAAGAAAAAAACTATATTATCATCAAGATGCAAAAATCTTGATCAACAAAAAACATACACAAGCCTACTTATAAAGGCAAGGAAAAAGGGAATGAGAGCACACAATAATGACACGTGGCCCAATGAGATGCAAGGGTAGGTAATAGTTAGTTAGAACTCAACCACCTGACACAAATAACTATGCATCCTAAGAAAGGATAAGTCCACCTAAAGTGGAAATGCTTCAACTAGTCCTATGCAATTCTCTAAGTAAAACATCCACCATAACAATTAAAACATCCACCATAACACAAGTGTTTATACATGGAAAACCCAAATGGGAAAAACCACGGTGAGATGGGGCTCACAAGTTAACTATCTGCAGTAATAGGTAACTGACTAGTTAAGGTCTACAAAAGTGCTCTGCTAAGAGTGAATCCTGTTAAAGATCCCAAAGATCTATTAGGAGCTATACCTTGTTAAAGGTAGTACCCTGCTAAGATTAACCTCGGTAGAGGATTTCAAAATCCAAACTAATAGATCACCTTGTTAGAGGATTTGTACATTGAAGCTTGTTAGAGCTTACCCGATTAGGGGATTTGACTGTTGTAGTGATTAGAAAACAACAGGTGGTGTGATCTAGAAGTAGCACAACTTTCTTGAATAGATCCTCTTCTGCTCACTCAAAATTGCATCACCAACATATTCCACAATGCCTTCAACAACTCAACACTTCTATTTTTGCATACATAAAAATAGTTCATCATAATATCATTATATAGACTTTGGATTTCATGTCGGCTCATGAATCATATCACAATTTCCTAGGTGCAGTGTATTTGGACAATGTTACATAACTCATCATAGATTGCCGCCACATCTGTCGGTTAGGGATAACTCATCATGACTAGTGATAACTCATTACACAATCAATGAATACCAGTTGGAACACCGATACCGGTTAAGAGTTAACCACATTCAAAATATAAACTGATTGTCTTTCATTTGCTTCTTGATGGTCTCCACTAAATCTCCAAGCTGGGGTCAAGCCATTTCTGCATATACCGATTGTCTACATATACTGGTTAGACACCCTCTAAACCATCTTAAACTAAACATCCAATACCAGTTGCAATACAAAGACTTTTAGGAGTAATACCGGTTTGTCTTAACTAAGATGACTAAGACAATGTGATCATATGTCTGTGTATACATGTGCCATCAATGACAATAGATGGAGTCATATATTACAATCATCATCAAGCCAACAATCTCCCCCTTTGGCATTGATGGCAACACTTAGAAAATTTTACAACTTTACAACTAAGTGTGCTTACAAAAATTGTACAAACATATTTCTACTCCCCCTTAACAATACATACAAAGTTTTCATAACACTTACATATTTCTACTCCCCCTTTGACAACAATGCCAAATTGAAAAGTAAAATACATATATATATATATAGAAAAATTTGCATGAAAAGTTTACATATACAAAAATGTAATAGTACTACTTTATCAAGGAGTGTTCACTGCAATTTTCAAGAAAATATCACTGAAAGTGATCTTCATTTGAGAAAAATCATTTCCCCATGTTTCCAATAAGGTTTCCATGATCTCAATGGTTGTCATAACCTGTGCAATGAATTCTTCCATCGCATCTACTGTGCTCATCTCTGAAGTAGCCAAAACCGCTTCTACATCCCTATATGCCCGTTGCAAGATGTCCACTTTGGGTCTCAAATGGTTCTTTAGTTCCTTCAGAAATTGAAGTCTCTTAGCCTGTTCACAATCATAGATATCTAACTAATTTTGTAAATCATCAACTGATTTGCCAAAAGCTAAGGCTGAATCTTGTAAAGGTATATAAGCAATACATATCTTTTCCAATTCTTGTTTTATCTCTTCTCGCCTCTTAATCAAATCAGTGTAGAAAATTGAAACATTAGATGTATAGGCTAGTACCCTTCCTCCTGTTTCAATAGTAGTTCTCAAAAGATCTTTATTCAGGGATAAAGCAATATTCCTTGTATCAATATCTTTCAATATTTGCTCTCCTCTTTTCTTTATGTAATTCTTCTTAGCTAAAGTCTAAGCAACTTCTTCAAGGGACTTTAGTTGATCATAAGCATCAGCAACCAATTGGCCAAGCTTGCCAATAGGAGTTGACAAGTTCCCAATGTCGGTCTCTGGTAGAAGACTAGATATAATCTCAATGACAGTTTGAATTGTTTCTGCTTCCTTCCTCTGCTCTTTCAATCTTTTCTTCTGAGCTCTAGATTGCATCACTGTTGCAATCTCCATAAGTTCAGATGCACTCATATTTTCTACATCTATAGGCCCTTTGATGCCTATTGAGTCATCTTCATCATCAAATTGTAGTTTAACTATTGTTTTTTCTTTTTCAGCAGGTATCTTCTACTCAGTTTTCTCTTTCTCTTTCTCCTTTTTCCATTCAAATGCTTTCACTTCAACCTCTTTCTCAGGTTTCACTTTCTCTTGTTCTACCTTTGTTTGTTCCTCCTGAGTAACTATTGTAACTGGTGGTAATTGAGTTTCCACTTGATGATCTTTTTCTAGTGGAGGCAAAATATCCACACTAGGTTGAATTACCGGTGCTTCAACTACTTTTTCCTATGTAATAGTAATAACCGGTTGCTGTAATGGTTGCGTAACAGGCTCAATGATATTACCAGATAGATCAATGGTGTCCTGAATATCATCAACAAAGATAACCAGTAGAGAGTCATCCTTATGCTTGACAATATATGGTGAAACAATTTCTTCTTCATCTAACTCGAGTTGTTCTCTAGTCTCTGTTTGACTAGTTTTACGAGACTTAGTATGCTTATGCATCCATTGAACATTTCTGGTTATCTGATGAGTTCCCACTTCAATAGATTGCACCTTTCCATTCATTAACATCAATCTTCTTGTCTTAAAATGAAATTGTCCTTTGAATTTATCAAGCAATGCTACTAATTCATCTTTAGACAATTTAGGAAAATATTGAATGAAAGTACTATCAGCTATTTCTTGATCCTATTCAACCACCACTTTCCACTTATTTACAAGAATAGAATACAAAGAATCAAAAATATCATTTTTAAGATCTTGATTTAATCGATTGTATTGACCTAAGTAGCTGATTACCTGTTGAACAATTTGTTCCTTCTGATATTCATCAAATGAATCAAAACATTCTTTCACATTATGAAACCTATTCCTCCCTAATGTTTTTACAGTCCTCTCAAAATCAGTCATAGGTTTGTAAGATAAAGAATTAATAGGAATACCCTATTGTGAGGTGTCTCCTACTGGTTTTTCTTTCTTACCATTTTCTTTCATTTTCTTTGGCTCCTCTTCAGTATCAGTATCATCAGATTCTGCTTGAAGAATAAGATGTCTGTCTCTCTTCTTTGTTGTAGTTTGCTTCTTTACATACACTTTTGGTGCCGGTTCCTTCTTGACTTGTACACTTCGTGTCACCCTTGTACTAGTTGGCACTGAAGGTGCTTTCTCAACCTTCTTCTTTCCTTTAGCACTACTAGGTTGAGCACTACTGGTTTGAGCCGGTGCATTTTTCTCCTTGAATCTTCCCAGTCTTTTCTTCTTCTTATCCACTGGAGATGCCAATAGATTATTAGCATAACCAATTAACAAGTCATAATTGACTTCATAAGTCATATCTTCCATTTCATCCTCCTCGGGTTCGATGGCTTCCATGAGACAAAAGTTTGTGGTGACTATGAAATAGATGTCTTTTGCAATTTTTTTCACCACATCTTCAGGTAGCCTCACCCTCATACTCATCTTCTTTTAGAATTCATTAAAATATCTATTCATTGTAGTAGAGAATCTGTTCTTGACAACCTTAATGTTGTTCTTGATTTGAGCAGTTACCGATATGTCCTATGACCATTGAATGTCACCAATTCCCGGTAGGAAATTTTGAAAGTAAAAGAATAGACCAATCAATAATTGACCAAATTTGAACTTTTGATTGCTGCCTTTCTTTATTGATTGCAGATTCAACATCAATTGACTCCTTATAGCCTCACATAGGTCATAATCTACATTCTTAGTAATCATTCTATAAGCTGTATGCACAGCTGCAGATGGCACACTATTCATTCTATTGGAATAAAATATCCTGTAACCAATAACCATAGTAGCTAGTCTAACCATTGGGTCCTAAATGTTGTTAACTAAAAATGTACATCTTATAGAGGTGGTCCGAGTTAATGTAGTCACAATCTCTTTTGAAATCCTCCTCAACTTTGGAACTTCACCGGTTTGCCAAAAACCAGTCACAACATGGATTGCTTCCTTAGTGATTGTGTGTGACCTTTCAAGATACATATTTTCACCATGCACCCAACTAAGAATCATCCTAACATGTTCCTCTTCAAAGTCTTCAAGAAAATACGTTGCATTGTGAAAACCCTTTTCATAGACCCTAATGTACTCAGGTTTGATCTTGCCACTTTCATCACACAAGGATTTGAGTTGAGAGTAAATTGATAATGATCCCAAATCTTCAATTTATAGTCAATGTAACTGGATAAATCACCTTTTATAATAACACCATCAGGAACTTGAGACAAAGCATTATATGACATTATTTTGTCTGTTTCCATAGACTCCATAGGTTCAATAGTGATCACAAGTCTCTCTACATGCTTAGACGATGATGCCATTCTGGATAAACTCAATTTGAGAGAGATTAACAAAAGAATACCTTAATTCCTCCATGCCAACAAGGTTTCCAGTTGGTCACTTGAATGTACACCAATTCCACCTTCACTAATCTTTGAATTTGCTTCAATCTTTCAATTCGTAGCACAAATATGTCTACAACCAGCTAGCAATTCTCTATTCACTCTGCAAATGCTCAATAACTCTCTTTCAAATGCAGTTAGGGTAAAAGTAACATAGTAAAACTTGCTTTTATAAACTTTACCCATTGCATTAATTGCTCGACCGATAGGGTAACAAACCCTAATATACCTCTTAAAAATACTGACATGTATATAACCAGTTGACAATCTTTCGAAAAACCAATTAAAAAAGATATCAAGATTTCTCACAAAATAACTCAAAATGCAAAATTTATTACCACACATTTTTCAAGGGGTCCGGAAGTAGATTTACCGTTATGCTCCCCTTAGGCCTGTTGAAAGACTTAATTCACCGGTGCAAGATTCTCCACACTAGGTGAAGGATTAGGTTCTTTTGCAGGCTTCTCCTCACTCTTCTTCTTCCAGATTCGATTCATCTCCTCTCTGGTTTCCTCAACATTCACCTTCTGCTTACCTTTTTGATCTACATAATTGTTGACCGGTTTGTTCTTTCTAGTTCTACAAATTTTTGTCATGTGCCCCAGTTTGTGACAATGATAGCAAGCCATTCCAGATGATCTCCAAGGTCTTGCATTACCTCTTTCAGTTCTCCATTTGCAGTTCATAGCCACATGACCATAATTGTTATAAATGGTGCAAACAACATTAGTTACCTTTTCTATTTCAAATGGACTAAACCAGTTGACATAGGGTTTCTGCCAGTTCATGCATCCCCGGTTGTCATAGGTTCTCCTCCAGTCACCATTAGGTCTTGGATTCATGTGCGGTGCCAGATTGTTTTCTCCATATCTGCATTCAACTAATCTATGTCCATACATGTTGCATGTAAAACAATGGCCTTCAAATCTCCTAGATGCATACCTAGCATTTGTATTATAGCCTGTATTCTAATTGGGTCTATTTTTACACACATTTGCAATATGTCCAAGTTTATGACAGACAAAACAAACAGGTTTAAAAACTTTCTTACTGGTAGGCTTGTTAGCCTTAGGAGCAGTTTTACCTTTGTGAATGTTGCTCTTTGTACTGAAAGATTCTCCTTTCTTAGATGTATTAAAACCTAGTCCAGATGTTTCACCTTTCATCCTCTGAGATTGGATCTGCTTATTCGGCATAGAAGAATTCTTATTGAACTTTTCCAACTTTCCATTAGCTTTAGTGAGCTCTCTGGTATGATCTTCATTGTGTTTTGTAAGATTCTCTCTTAGAGATGTTGCCAGTTCAAGATCTAGCTGCAAAGCCTCCTTTTCTTCTATTTCTTCATGTCAATGATCATGCAAAGTTGCATTCTCTTGTTTGATCTTAGCAATCTCATGATCTCTTTCTTTGATTAGGTCTTTAGTTGCCCTCCTTGCTTCAAGCTCTTGGCTCATGCAGATAGTTAGGGCTTCTAACTCTCTTCTCAGATTTAGCTATTCAACGTTCAATTTATCAACTTCTTCAGCCAATGCATCAATGTTAGCTTCATCTGAAGAACTATTATCAGATATCTCCAATATTTGTTCAGTCAACTCTCTCCTTTTGACTTGTGAAGCTTTAAATTTGACCCAGTGTTTCAAGCTCTTCGAACTCTAGCCATCTCAAAGTAGCTCATATCCCCCATGGTGTCTTTAGGGTTTTCTTCCAAGTGATTAAGCCTTAAGGAAGTTTGGCTCTGATACCAATTGATAGACTTATAAAGCACTGAGAGGGGGGGGTGGTGAATCAGTGACAACAAAAACAATACCACTTGAAACACAAACCGATAGAGATACTTAACAAGTTTACTTAATACTATGCATGCAATCCAAAATGATATTAAAGCATCCACAACAAGTAAAACATCCACCATAACACAAGTGTTTATACGTGGAAAACCCAAATGGGAAAAACCCAAATGTTTTGTCATTGATGTCAACACTAGCTGTTTCGATGCTTTACCATCACCCTTTTGGTTCTGGTAGGATGAGTGGTTTCTGGTTAACTTAGATCCAGCATGATCCGGTAGACTCCAGTACAATCTGGTGATGGAATTGGTTTGTCCATAATTCTTATACTCATATTTGGTCAGTTGGTTTTGGTCTGGTGATTAGATGCTATCCTGCTTGCTTAGAAGATTGGTTTCTGGTTCCAGTGAGGGTTTCACTGATAGATGTTTTGGTGGAGATATTTGATGAATTGCATAATTGGTGTTGGTGCAGCTTCTAATGGAGTTTTAGGATGTTTTTGGTGATCATGTTCGAGACTTAGCATTTGGAGATGATTGCTGAAGCGTGTGGACCTATACTTGGTCCCGGTTGATCTAGGTTATGGACCAACACTAATGTAATGTGTGGATAGAATCTATTGTTGGATTTCTGGGATGTCTTATGTATTGGATATTATTTGTTTTGGTGTAAGGATGACATGGTTTGTAATTATGATTTTATTATTGTCTGGTGGCTGACCTGATTGTTTATGGTCGAGGGTTTGTATAAATAAGATGTAAGATCTTATTGTAGATCATCATGGTTAATGTAAGAGGTCATGGTCAAGGAATGTAATGTGTGAATAATGTAATATCATTCTGGTAGAGGAGTTGGTTGATCATTGGAGATCGAATTGGGTTTATGTAAGAGGATGTAGTCCTTTGGTATTGAGCTTAACTGAAACTGTACTCTGGCATAGGAGATGTTATCTTTTGCAGTTCAACACGTCTCTGGATTGTAGTCTGGATTTATATGTAGTTAGTGAGGCTCCTTTTGTGATGAGCAGTGTGCTCTAGGCTATTGGCCTTCTTTCAAGTGAAGGCCCCTTCATTATAATTCACATACTTACTGCATAAGTATTATTTGACTGTGGGTAGGCTTCCCACCATGGTTTTTCCCTTTACCGGGTTTTCCATGTACAAATCTTGGTGTTGTGTGGATGGCTTTTATTCTGTGATTATTGTTTATGCTTAATTGGTTTAATTGCTATTCCATTATTATTGTTTTGGGTTCCGAAATTAAAGTTTAAATTGCTAATGTTTTTGGTAATCTGTTAAAACTAATTCACTTCCTCCTCTCAGTTATCTTCTGGTTATCTAAACTGTCTAACAATTGGTATCAAAGCTTTGGTCCTCTCTACAGAAAGCTTAACCACTTGAGGAAGATCCTATGGTGACTAATAGTTCAAGTTCATCTAGTTCTTCTGGAGCTATCTTTCAAAGGGATATACTGAGGCTTGAAGGAACAAATTACACAGTGTGGAAGATTCAGATGGATACTCATCTGAGATGTCTTGGCAAGGAGATTTGGCAGATCACACAGAATGGTGTCACAACCTTTAATCTAGGATCTGACAATCCTCCTCTGACTAACTTGGACAAGGAGCTTGAGAATGATTGTAGAGCAAGAGAAGCCCTCTCGTGTGCACTTTATGATCAGTAAATAATGAGATTAACAAACAAATCATCTGGAAAGGCTATATGGGATAAGTTATAGACTCTTAATGAAGGTGACCCTACAATGAAGATTGCTAAACTTAATGGTTACCGAGGGAGATATGAAAACCTAAATATGGAAGAAGAAGAAAGGATTACTGCATTCATGGAAAGGGTAAATGAGATTGTTATAGGAATTCAATGTTGTGGGGGAACTCTAAGTAAAGATGATATTTTTTCTAAAGTCCTGAGAGCCCTACCACTGACTTACAAAATGAAGGCTATTGCTATCAATGAGTTGAGAATAATGGCTAATACATCTGTCAACATAGATACTTTGGTTGGAAAACTATCTGCTTTTGAGCTTGAAGAATTGGGACCTTCTGGAGCTATGAAGATTGAACCTTCTTTTCATGCATCTACATCTACAACTAGTAAGCAAGACTAGAAAGATTTATATGCAAAATAATTAGAAGATATGAAGAGAGAAGATGACAAGTTTGAGAAACTTAAAGCACTATTTTCTAGGAGAGTACCAAAAGGACCAGTAAGAAGTAAGTATGAAGGAAAAGCACCTTTTAAATGTTTTGCATGCAATAAGATTGGTCGTTTTGCATCTAGATGTCCTGAAAGGAATTCAAGATTTGAAGAAAGAGTTAAAAAACCATTTAAGCCTAACCCTGGATATCAGAACAAGTATAGATTAAAGAAAAATAGAGACAAATCATGTTGCATAGCGGATGAGGAAGACATTACCGATTCAGATGATGAACCGACAGAAGACTCTGCTAGTGGATCCGACAATGGGAAGGAATGGGTATTTCTGGCTATCAAGGAAGATGATCCGGCAGTGGAAGAGAATATACCCGAGGAGAAGGCACTTGCTTCTAAAATTGAGGATAAGGATGAATAGGTAATTGACAGTGGTTGTTCACATCATATGAATGGAGATAAAGGAAAGTTTCTATCTTTGCAAGAATTTGATGGTGGACTAGTTAGATTTGGAGATGACAAGACATGTATGACTAAGGGAAAAGGAACTGTATCATTGGTTGGTAAGAAAAACACTGACAATGTTTATTATGTTGAAGGGTTGAAGCATAATATTTTGAGTGTAGGACAATTGGTAGATAAGGGATTTCAACTACTGTTCAAGGATGGAAAATACAAAATCATTAACAGATCTGGCTTGGATATTGCAACTGGTACACAGACAAAAAGTAATATATTTCATTTGAACTCCGATGAGAAGACATGTTTGATTACATATATTGATGAGAGTTGGCTATGGCATAAAAGGCAGTGTCATGTGAATTTTGATTGCATTGTGAAGATCAGTTCAACTAAGGTTGTTAGAGATATACCTAAGATTATGAAGCCCTATAATCCGATATGTAAAGAATGTCAAATGGGTAAATAGGTTAGAACCTCTTTTAGGAGTATACAAGATAAATAAAATGATGTTCTTGATCTTATTCATACTGATTTGTGTGGCCCTACTAGAGTTAAAAGTTTTCATGGTGATAGATATTTAATACTAATCATTGATGTTTATTCTAGAATGATGTGGGTTACTTTTTTGAGATAAAAATTTGAAGCATTTGAAGATTTTAAAATCTTTAAGGCTAAAGTGGAAACTAAGATAGGATTGAAGATTAAATGTTTGAGATTAGATCATGGTGGAGAATTCACATTCAACGAGTTTAATAACTTTTGTGACAAGCATGGTATAAGAAGACAATTTTCTGCTCCCCGGACACCTCAGCAGAATGGAGTTGTGGAAAGGAAAAACATAACTATCTTAGATGTTGCTAGAACAATGATGATGGATGCAAATCTACCTCATATCTACTAGAGAGTGATGAATAATGATGAACAATAAATACTCTAACTTGTACTGAGAGGGGGGGTGGGGGGGTGAATCAGTGCATACAAAAACTTCTCTCCAACTTATCAAGTTAAAACAATGCTAACCGGTTGTCTTCATTACTGAACTTAACCATGGCAATACCGGTTAAACACAGTAAGACTTCAGACAACATAAACTGGTAAAACTGAACACTTCAAATACATTCAATACTTGATAACTACTTCACCCATAAACATATGCATGTGGTGTATCAGCAATACCATAACCATTAGCTCAGCATGCATAATCACTTAAACAAAGAATACTTAATCATCACATGAAAAATTCACAATTTATAACACACAAAGTTTTCACTTGGAAACCCAAATGGGAAAAACCACGATGGGGATGAATACCCACAAGCTTGTTTTGAACTCTTTTGAAGCTCGTTCTGTTAGGAGCCTAGTCCGGTTAAAGACTTTACAATAAGGTTATGCTAGGAACCAATCTTGTTAAAGATCACCCGGTTAAGGGATGGCTATATACCCTTTTAAAGGTTGAAACCTTGTTAAAGGTTACCTCGCTAGAGGATTTAAAGAACTCAATGAACTTGAGTCACCTGGTTAGAGGATTTACAGTAAGCTTGTTGAAGCTACTCGACAAAGGGATTTTCGTTCCATTGAAATGGTTAGAAGACAACAGGTAAAACTCTGATCTGATAACAACACTATATGCTAAGGTAGATCCTTTTTAGTTCCTCTACTCTGCAATCACACTTTGTAGTTTTCACTCACTGGTTTGGCAAGTATCTCATCACTCAGATACACACAAATTTTTCCAACAACAACAATATCAAAACTCATCGACCTTATAGACAAGAATTAGGTCGGTAACACAAACCCTAAACCCTAAGCATCTTAGGTTTATAATTACAAGCGGTCCAATCCTGACTGTCCAAACACTTTTCATAGAATGAAACAATCTCAAACAGATCACAAATCATTCTGCATCGTCCATTCTTCACCACACATAGAAATTAGTAACCCATCACGCTTTCTTCTCTTATCGCTAAGAAGAATGTTCATTCCCGAGGTAGACATTTAATGCAATTGATCTTCACATGCAAGATCCTCAAGGAAATTCTTATGTGCACAAAACTGACGTACCATCTCGAACTCATCCTTATTTCTTAGCTAACTCATCACAAAATATCATCGGTTGGATCGCACAAGCTAGATTGCCAAACAAGAAACCCTAAAGCTGAGACTACCAACCGGTAGTCACACTTAGTGAAACCCTGACACCGGTTCACTACATCTCTTCATACTAGTTGACCTGTATTGCTTCCAAGCTTCATACTGTTGCATACCGGTGTACCTACTTGAACACATATTGACATCAATGACAACATACTTTTTCACCGCTTCATCATATGCCAACAGAGAGAAGTAGTGCATACAACGGTTTATACATTCAACATAGTACATATCAAAGGAGAAACCGATAAGACACCTTATGAATTATGGTTTGGCAATACACCTACAGTTAAGTATTTCAAAATTTTTGGTAGTAAATGTTATATTAGGAGAGATGATACTATTGGGAAATTTGATCCTAGATGTGATGAAGGCATATTTCTTGGTTATTCTAATGAAGGAAAATCATATCTATGTTATAACAAGAGATTGCAGAGAATAGTGGAGAGTGTTAATGTCAAAGTAGATGAGCTGAGAAAAAGTCAAATCAGAGTTTATGAGAAGGAACCGATCGTGGAAATGATTCTATCTGAACCGGTAGCACCTTTATCAGAACAGAGAGTTGAACCAGTTACTCTGGCAACATCAGAGAATTCTACAGCAGATGAAGAACAGGGAAGAGGAACAGAGAGTCTGAAGACTCCTAGGTATGTGAGATTGAATCATTCTGAAGATAAAATCATTGGGGATAAAAGCAATGGAGTGATGACAAGAAGAAGACTAGAAACTAATGAGGTCTATTTAATTTCACAAGTTGAACCGGTATCAGTAATTGAGGCATGTAAATATGAACATTGGTTAAAAGCTATGGAAGAAGAATTAGATCAAATTGAGAAAAATAACACATGGACTTTGGTTCCCCGACCTAAAAATAAAAATGTCATTGGAACTAAATGGGCTTGTAGGAATAAATTAAATGAGGATGGTCAAGTTATAAGGAATAAGGCTAGATTGGTTTGTAAAGGATATTATCAGAAGGAAGGAATTGATTATGGAGAAACTTTTGCACCTGAAGCTAGGATTGAAGTTGTAAGATTATTTCTTGCCTATGCTGCTTATAAAAACTACAAGGTTTATCAGATGGATGTTAAACATGCATTCTTGAATGGGGATCTTGACGAGGAAGTTTATATTGAGCAACCTGATAGTTTTTCACTATCAAATGATACAAATATGGTTTGCAGGTTAAGGAAAGCTTTATATGGATTGAAACAATCACCTAGAGCTTAGTATGCAAGGTTGGATAAATATCTTTTGAAGCTTGGTTTTACTAAGGGTAGTGCTGACAGTAACTTATATTATAAAATCATTGATGATATATTGATTGTTGTCTATCTTCCATAGGGGAAGAGATATTGATATCCAAAGCTATATGCAGTAGATTGATGGCTGTCTTCCACAAGGGGAGACTTGTTTGACATTTCATTGGTACTTAGATGTTTTTCACATCTAGTGTCCCCATCAATGCCAAAGAGGGAGATTGTTGGCCATTTGGTGGAATTGATTATGTGTTGCATTGATGTTTTGTCATTGATTTCAACACTAGCTGTTTGGATGCTTTACTGACACCCTTCTAGTCCTGGTAGGATGAGTGGTTTCTGGTTAACTTGGATCTAACATGATCTGATAGAATCGAGTACAATATGGTGATAGAATTGGTTTTTTCATAATGGTTATACTCATATTTGGTCAATTGGTTTTGGTTTGGTGATTGGATGCTATCCTGCTTGCTTAGAAGATTGGTTTCTGGTTCTAACAAGGGTTTAACCGACAGAGGTTTTGGTGGAGATCTTTGATGAATTGCATAATTGGTGTTGGTGCAGCATCTGATGGAGTTTCAGGATGTTGTTGGTGATCATGTTTGAGACTTGGCACTTGGAGATCATTGTTGAAGCGTGTGGACCTACACTTGGTCCCGGTTGATCGAGGTTATGGACCGACATTAATGTAACGTGTGGATAGGACCTATTGTTGTATTTTTAGGATGTCTTATGTTTTGGATATTATTTGTTTTGGTCAAAAGCCAATATGGTTTGTAATTATGTAATTGGTTTATTGTTTGGTGGCTGACCTGATTGTTTATGGTCTGAGGGTTTGTATAAATAAGATGTAAGATCTTATTGTAGAACATCATGGTTAATGTAAGAGGTCATGGTCAAGGAATGTTATGTGTGAATAATGTAATATTTGCTGGTATTTTGATGATGATTAGTTGTGATTGTCATTGATGGACACACACTTATTTGATGTATGAGTTATTCTCAACTGGTAGTTGTTCCAACCGGTATTGTATGTCATTAAAATGTATAGTCTTTGTTTGTTGAAGACAGTTGGTGTTTTGCAGAAGATGCTTACCGATTAAAGCATGATCGAAGACCCCAAGTGGTATGAAGATCTCAAGCGGAACAAAGACCCCGAGCGGTAGTTAATCTTTTGATCGGAACACTATGTTCCAATTTTCAAGTCTTCATTTGTCAACCAGTAATTGGTATATTGTATTAAACCAGGATAATTGTAATGTGTGATGAGTTATCATCCACCGACACTTTGGCGGTGTTTTTGTGCCGTGTTACCAAATGTGTCTAGATGCACTGTACCTAGGAAATTTTAGTCTAATCTTATTGGATCGACACAAAATTAGGTTCCTATATGAGGACATCATGTCCAGGGTTTTATTGTAGTTGTTGTGTGCGAATGTTGAAGAGAAGATTAGGTATGTGCGAGAAAAGGTATCGCACAACATAGATAGAGAGTGCAAAATATAGAAGACTGAAGTAATGCTGGAATGCATTAACGGGGAGTTGTCAAGGATCTAATCAAGCATTTTGTGCTATTGTCTAGATCATTCACTTGTTGATTACTAATATCTTCGACAAGTCTGAAACCCTTAGCCGGGTAGGCCCAACCAAGCCTATTGTAAATCCTCTAACAAGGTGGTTCATAGTTGTGGATCTGAAATCCTCTAACAAGGTAGTCTTTAGCAGGACTTATCTCCTAACAGAGATCTAGATTCCTAACAAGATCTGTTCTGGTGAAGAATGTTGTAAGGCCTTAACTAGTCTGACCTTAACCGACCTGGTTACTATTATGTAGATAGTTGACTTGTGAGTTTTACTCACTGTGGTTTTTCCCATTTGGGTTTCCATGTCAAAACATCTTGTGTTATGGTGATTGTGCTTCTGTGGGTGAATACTTTATTTTCTATTTGGCTTGTTTATGTTTTAATAGGTTTATTGTTTAATCTGCTACACCGGTCTACAATTAAACTGCTTAAGGTTTTGTTTAAGGTTTTGGGTATACTAATTCACCCCCCCTCTTTGTATTCATCAATTGGTATCAGAGCCAACCTTTCTATAAGTCTAACCACTTGGAAGGAGATATGGGGGAATACAAAATGAGGGAACTCACTCACCATCTTACTGAGTCTGAGAGAGCCCATGATGAACTCAAAATCAAGTATAAAGCCTCTTTAGCCAAGAGAAGAGAACTTGCTGATCAATTGATGGAATTCACTGAAAACAACTCTTCTGACGAAGCAGACATGGAGGCCCTAGTCAGAGAAGTGGAAAAAATAAATGAATCCAAAACTAACCTAAGGAGGGATTTGGAAGGACTGACTATTAGGATGAGTTAGGAGCTAGAAAATAGAAGAAAAGCTGAAGATTTGGTAAAGGACAAGGAGCATGAGATCTCTAAGTTGAAACAAGAAATCGGTACCATTACCGCCTATCTACAGGAGGTTAAAGAAGAGAAAGAAGAAATACAAGCTGAACTATATGCAGCTATTTCTCAGAATGAAACCTTGATGGAGACCAA